>NC_083769.1:15553294-15615794 GCF_963514075.1 Conger conger
CAGGGCGAGTCACCTTGCTTAATCACTAATCTTGATCACTTTATCACCGGGAGAATCACTACAAGTGCAATTATCGCATCGCTGGGTCTATGGTTCTCTTATTAATAGCACCTGATTCTCTGATTCTACAGCTTGTTTGGTGAAGAAAGATGTGAACTCTCCTTACAAGACAGAGAGGCGAAAGCAAAAACATTGAGACTCCAGCACTTTTCCAAGCAACCTGCTTTTGTTCCTGAGGAATAGAATTCAGTTATTCAACAACATTTTGCTTTAAGGCTTGCTTTAATGAACTATCTATATATTCTCAATATCACAGCCCCAACATCCACCCCCCTCCCCCCGCACAAGAATTGTAGAGTCATTAAAGGTTACCTACAATTTATTCCTGCTTCTGAGTGGCCAGAATTAGCCTTGAGAATCCACTCAGAATTTTACTCACAGACTTAATTAAAAATCCAGTTAGTTGAGACTTTGCCAAACTAAGAAAGATAATAGGTCACTTAACAGATAGTTACAGTTGGCACCCTTCATTAAAAAGTCTCTAGATGCAATTTCAGTAATGAAGGACTTTGTGACATCGTACTCCGAAGCGAACCCAAACAGCCATCTTCTCTGGGGTCATTCTTCAGAGCAAAACAAGATGCTCTTACACCCCCCTCGCCACCCCACCCCACCAACAGCCGAAATGAACAGCCAAAGCTGGTGTTTAGTGGGACCACAGGTACAGGGTATCATGCAGAATGGTTTACAAATTATTTATTTTAGTTTGTTTTCATTTTAAACCACACGTCCCCGTTTAAGCCCATAATAAAGAGGCCGGCCGTCTGTGGCACCAGTATAACATAAGTTTGATCACAAGTTAGTGTACTAGTCAACGCTAAGCTAATTAAGAGACAAAAAGTTGTGTCTCTGTTTGTGTGCCCAATTCATACTTGCACTACACCTGAGCTAAGTCGACTAAATGATTCCATAAACCAAAACATTACGCATACAGTGACGTATCCATATTCCGACCAATCGCACGTTTAAAAAACAAATCGTTCTCGTGAACTCTCATCATACAAATTTAAGGGGTAATCTATCGCAGAGAATGCACTGCAAGCGTATACTGCTCTGAATTACTCCTCCAACAAGTTCTCCAATTTTTCAATTCGATCCGCTACAGTATGTCAGCGCCTGTTTTCGGAGTCTCTTTGGACCAATAGGGAGGAGCTGTCAATTTGAAGATGCATCTCAACTCCACATCAGAACTAAAACAGTTGGTGCAACCAGTTTAAATGAAGTTATGGTGTAAGATACACACACGCACGTACACACTTCCAGATATATGTTTGAGGTGAAAATCTTACAAATGACTGGTTTGCGGGGAAAGTAACATGTGCGTTGTACGCAAGCAGTGCTACAGTGGGAATAATTAAGACGGATAGGTATATTACCCAGATGTACAGAGACAGGTGAATTCCTGTGAATGGAAGGTAAATACTCCTACAGGGTAAATATCCTCCCAGGATGAAAAGAGACGGATGCTATCTGTCGCTTCCCTTTCCTTCAGAACACTGAAGGTAATTACCGTGATGACATGGGACAATACCCAGCTTTGTGGTTGCCATGACAGCGCCACACTCTGTATACCAGTGAAGTGTTTTTTTTTTTTTGTTGTTTTTTTCTTCCAGAACCTTCTGCAGTGTGAGGAGGAGGAAGAGTTCTGGAGTATGGAGGCGTTCAGTGCCACTGTAAAAGCTGACCTGTATGACATGCCCCCAAAGCCGGGTCACATGTCAGCCACTGCTGATTGACGTCATGTTGTGGCATCGGATCTCTCCATTTCTCTATGTCAGTCTCTCTCTCCACCTTTCTTTTTCTCACATCTCCATTTCCCCTCTTGCTCTCTCTCTTTAATTTCATATTTAATTGTTGTGCTAGCATGCTATTTTGAGACATAATTATAGTAAGAAAACTCGCCCACTCTATCCTTCTCTCTCGTGCCGGAATGTTCTCGCAGAGCTCCCTCTCATCCTCACCATCTCCAGGAAGTGATGAGAGGAAAGTGTTCCAGGAAGACGAGGCTGGTGTGGGGGACAGTATCTATGGAGGGTGACTGAACATCGCAACCCACTGCCTACACTTTAGCAACCCACCATTTGCATCTTTACACCCAGCGTAGCAACCCAACGCCCGCACTGTTACACCCTCGACCCCACCGTAACAACCCAACGCCCGCACCTTTACACCCTCGACCCCACCGTAACAACCCAACGCCCACACCTTTACACACTCGACCCCACCTTAACAACCCAACGCCCACACCTTTACACCCTCGACCCCACCATAGCAACCCAACGCCTGCACCTTTACACCCTCAAACCCACCATAGCAACCCAATGCCGACACCTTTACACCCTCAACCCCACCATAGCAACCCAACGCCCACACCTTTACACCCTCAACCCCACCTTAACAACCCAACACCCGCACTGTTATACCCTCGACCCCACCTTAACAACCCAACGCCCACACCTTTACACCCTTGACCCCACCATATCAACCCAACGCCCACACATTTACACCCTCAACCCCACCATAGCAACCCAATGCCCACACCTTTACACCCTCGACCCCACCATAGCAACCCAACGCCCTCACATTTACACCCTCAACCCCACCATAGCAACCCAATGCCCACACCTTTACACCCTCGACCCCACCATAGCAACCCAACAGCCTCACATTTACACCCTCAACCCCACCATAGCAACCCAACGACTGTACCTTAGCAACCCAACGCCCATACTTTTACACCCTCGACTCCACCTTAACAACCAAACACCCGCACCTTTACACCCTTGTCCCCACCTTAACAACCCAACGCCCGCACTGTTACACCCTCAACCCCACCTTAACAGCCCAACGCCTGCACCTTACCAACCCAATAACTATAACCATCCAGTGAGTGGCAGTGGGTGAAACCACCTTTTTAATGAGAGGTCAGAGGAGAAGGGCTAGAATGGTAAAATTTTTAGGAAATATTATAATCATATGCACACAGAAATATATATATATAACCAACACAATTTCTTGCGTTAAATTAAAGGTGCAATAGGTAATTTTGGTCAAGAGAGGAATAGCAGCAACAAACACCTTCAAAGCACAACACTGTTTATCGCTCCTCCTTCCCTGTAAATGCGCTGACGTTGAAACGTCATTGGCAGTGGAAATTAGAACCAATTTTCAACCAATGACCTTGATTTATTGTACATTTATACAATGTTCTGGTAGAGATGTTCTGAGAAGTGCATTTTTTCCACTAGCCGTGTGTACTTGAAGACCTCCAGGGAACTTAAGTATTGTTTCTGTGTTTTTTGCGGGTGAGCAGTAGGTAATAAGGTAACCTTGTTAGTCTATCAGCAGTTGTAGATTTACTGCGTTAGTTAGACCAGGTGTGTTGCATTTTCTGTCATTAGTTAGCAAATCTTGTATGTTTTTCACCAGCCACCGGCAGTTTCGCTCAGTTCTGTTATTCTGATTAGGTGATCAGAATCAGTTAGATACTTCGGACGCTGCAATTGTGAGGATAATTTTTAGATCGCTAGTTTGCATTAGTAATTAGCAGTTTATATAGGCGTGCTCAGAGCATCGCTCCCTCCCATTTTGGAATGGTATGGTGTGTCAGCACCCCATTACGGTCTGCTCTCTCCCCTTCAGAACGCGCTTCCAGCGACGTGGCCCTCCACGGCGACGGAACCCCACCAACCTCTGCTACCCCTCACTGACCCCCTGTGACAACTTCACAGTTGCAGGGGGGCTATGGAACTGCCAGTCTGCCACACGGAAGGCTGACTTCATTACTGGTTATGCCTCCCTCCTGTCCCTACAGTTCCTTGCCCTCACCGAGACCTGGATTACACCAGAGAACACCGCCACCCCTGCTGCCCTCTCAGCTGAGAGGAAGTGGAGGAAATCAAAAGACCCATCGGACCTGTCTTCCTACCAGTCTCTCCTGGCGGAATTCTCCTCCGCTATCACCACTGCCAAAAGAAATTACTTCCAAACAAAAATCCAGAACTCCACTTCTAACCCTCGTCAACTGTTCTCCATTTTCTCCTCTCTCCTCAGCACACCTCCCCCACCATCTCAGTCCTCGCTCACTGCTGATGACTTTGCGGTATTTTATTGACAAGAAGGTTGCAGATATCCACAGCACCTTCACGACCACCACCACTTCTATGCCTGCCTCCGTTTCTGTGTCTGCCCCCTGTTTCTCCTCTTTCTGTCCCCTTACAGATGCTGATGTGTCTCACCTCCTGCTCTCCCACCGCCCTACTACTTGTGCCCTGGACCCCATCCCCTCAAACCTCTTTCAGGCAATCACGCCTGACATTCTCCCGTTTGTCACCTCCCTTGTTAACTCCTCTCTGTCCTCTGGCTGCTTTCCCTCATCATTCAAGAGGGCCTACATCACCCTGCTCCTAAAGAAACCCACTCTAGACCCCTCCTGCATTCAAAACTACCGTCCAGTATCTCTCCTTCCTTTTCTATCCAAATCCATTGAACGAGCCGCCTCCAACCAACTCTCTTCCTTCCTCTCTCAGAATAACCTGCTGGACCCCCACCAGTCCGGCTTCAGACCTGGCCACTCGACGGAGACTGCACTCCTCTCTGTCAACGAGTCCCTTCAGGCTGCACGAGCAACCTCTCTCTCCTCTGTTCTGATCCTTCTTGACCTCTCTGCGGCATTCGACACGGTCAACCATTCCATCCTCTTAGCCTCCCTGGCATCTACAGGGATCTGTGGCACAGCCTTAGAGTGGATCCAATCTTATCTCTCTGGCCGGTCCTCCCAGGTGTCCTGGGCTGGAGGAGTGTCAACCCCTCGCCCCCTTGTTACAGGAGTCCCCCAGGGCTCAGTCCTCGGATCCATCTACACGAGATCCCTTGGCCCCGTTATCTCTGCTCATGACATCTCCTATCATTGTTATGCCGATGACACCCAACTCTTTCTCTCCTTCCCTCCATCAGACACACAAGTCTCTACCCGTATCTCCGCCTGCCTGAGAGACATCCAGAGCTGGATGGGCAACCACCATCTAGAGCTCAACCCAGGTAAGACGGAGGTGATCTTCATCCCTGGTTTAACCTCTCCCTTCTCTGATTTCTCCATCTCACTAGGGGATACCACAGTGACCTCATCCCCTAGTGCAAGAAACCTTGGAGTGGTGATGGACAACAGGATATCCTTCTCCAAGAACATCGCTACGGTGACCCGGGCGTGCAGGTTCTTCCTGTACAACATCCGGAGAATCCGACCCTTTCTCACCACCTACTCCACTCAGCTCCTTGTTCAAGCAATGGTCCTGTCCCGCCTGGACTATCGCAATTCTCTGCTGGCTGGCCTTCCAGCATCTGCCATCAGACCCCTACAACTCATCCAGAATGCTGCAGCCCGTCTGGTATTCAATGTTCCTGGACATTCACATGTCACCCCCCTGCTCAGCAACCTCCACTGGCTGCCTGTTATGGCTCGCATCAAATTTAAAACTTTGGTGCTCGCATACCAGGCAGTTAAAGGATCAGCCCCTGTATATATTCAATCACTTATAAAGACCTATACACCAACAAGACCCCTCCGTTCTGCCACTTCGTGCCGTCTGGTGCCTCCCCCTCGCCACACCTGCACTTCACGCTCATGACTGGTGTCTGTCCTGGTCCCACGGTGGTGGAATGACCAGTGGATGTCAGAACAGCAGAGTCACTGACCTCCTTCAAGCGCAGACTGAAGACCCACCTTTCCCTCCCCAACTCACAATCATCGTGATTAGCCTTAGACCGTAAATGGCACTTATGTATAGATATCGTTACTTGTATAGGTATTGTTGTTTTTATTGGCTGTTGTATTGTTGTCTTCTAGCTGCCAACTGTGGTATGCTAGTTTGAAAGTTGATTGTACTCTTCAAGGGTTCTGAATTTCTGTGTGTTTACACTAGGACGCGGAACAGTACTGTCCTCTCAGGTCCACTTCTGAACTTGCACTTGTGTTTGATTTGCACTTTGTTGTACGTCGCTGTGTCGGGCTGTCAACTTTATATTTTGAAACCCGAATTCAAGGACTATAAACACAGGCAGAGAGTGAGTCAACATGTCAGTGAGCCTATTTCAATGATCGGAAGGGATTTACAAGTAGTCCAGTAACAATGTTTTAACACAAACATTTTACGTATTGTGCCTTTAGGTATTTCGAGTCCAATAGGGAAAATGTGTCCTCAGAGTTAAAAGCATACTTACAGAGTTTATTTTACCAACTTCACCCACATAGACAAACAATGTAACCCAGTTATCTACATTTTAAGGACAACATGCCGCGTGTCACTGTGTCTTTGATGCAGAATGACGACGGCACTCATTCACAAATCCCATGCACTCTTATCTCTAACAAAAAATGTCAACATCCCCAGCAAACACATAAACATGCAAACACGAAAGGCTCACTCTCAACCGTTTCATTTTCATTCCAGACACAGGGTAAACTCTGTGTATGCGACTAGTTTTCTTGGAGCAAACGCACGATCCCCGATTCCATCAGCGCATCGACGACAGTTGACTTGCTGTCCTTTTATCAGCATTCTCACCCCGAGTTGATTTCGTTTCAGCGTCGTTTTTTCGTCCCTTGTCGTTCAGCTTTGGGAGGCTAAGGAACAGGAGCTTGTCTCTCTCTCAACTCAAATTTGACGTGAAAATTGCCCTCACAGTCCGGGGAGGTCAGAAATTGCCCGTGGCTGGCCAGAATCAGGTGTTTATAGGTCATTAAAGAGTGGTGCAGAAGTGCCCATCACCAAAGTTGACAAACTATGCTCTCATAGTTAAGGAAAACCTGCTAAGGTCAGAGTGACAGTGGAGGTGCACATTTCCCAATTTGTCTCGGTTCTGTGGGTTTGTGCACTGTGCTGTGCTACTGTGGACAAGGGTTTGAGGCTGAACCCCCCCCCAGGTTCAGCCTCAAACCCTTGTCCACAGTAGCACAGCACAGTGCACAAACCCACAGAACCGAGACAAATTGGGAAATGTGCACCTCCACTGTCACTCTGAGTGTGGCCTCAAGAGGATCTTTCTGTCTACAGTGGTGGGCAGAAGTCTCTCAGAAAGTTCTTGTGAATAACAAAGACCATATGGCGGTTTTCATTTTCTTTGGGAGTAAGTCTTCTACTTAAATATTCAGGGTTATTTCAAAAATTAAAAATAAATACATGAAGCTCAACAAGGTTACCAACACTTGAAGAATCTGCCAACTTATTTTAATGAAAAATCATTTTAACACAATTATATTACATTACATGTGTACATTATATTTCAATGCAGACACCATTTCTGAGTGTCTTGTTCTTTGCCATATCTGAGCATATGGCTTGAACATCCACCTTAACTGAGTTTAATCAAACATTGTGTTTTAACTGAGTTTAATTAAACACTTCTGTTTTTGCTTTCATTAGGTCTCAGAAATGGCCAGAGGGAAACGAAAGGCCTTTTTATTTTCCACATCAGCATTTGTTTTATTGGTAAGATGATGGCAAGTTGTCTAACTGCAACAACATAACAGCTGTTTCATTAAGACTGGCACAGACATCCAATTACAAGTGTGTGGTAGTAGTGTATTCATGTTCATCAGGTAACTGCACTCTCTGGTGTAATTCCATAACAGTCCCTCAGCACAAAACAGCTCGGAAATACATCCATTCGTCTTCAAAATGAGAAGCAGGAACCAAGCTCTTCTTCCTTATTCTGGTTTATCTAGTCCAATAAAACATATTTACATATAATGCACATGTGGATGCTTTGCAAAGATTAGACTCCTCTTGCCGTACTATCGATTCGAAATCCAAGAGAGCCGTTCTCATTAATGTTGTCTGGACTCATTTAGTTGACTCAGTGACATGATGTATCAACAGACCCCGTTTTTGGCTACTGGCTGAATGAATGTCAAGAAGTATAGCTGAATGAAGGAGCTATTTAGTCATTTCACACGTCCTATAATTCTCACCTGAGTTCATAATGCAGGGGCAGCAGTAGTCAGATGCTGCTATAGCCAATAACATGATAGGCATCTACAGACTACCAATCCTCACACATTTTAGTTAAAGGAAGCTAAGATTAAAGCGGTTTGGCATATTTCCTTCATCAAAACAAGTGTCATGTTGTATTTACCTACTGCTACTCAGGAATTCATATTGAGCACTTATTGTTTTTAAAATGCAGTCCCTTGAGTTCCTTCGATCTAACAAACCGGTTTCTTCACCTGAAGGATTGAAATATGAGCTCAACCTGTTGTTTTGAAGAAACAAATCAAAATTTAAACATACAAGATGAAGATAATCATGCCAAAGGGGGGTGAGGGGGCCAGTTCCAGCAACAATGGCTGTCCTCCATTTTATCCTGACCAAAGTGAACCAAAAGGAGTGATGTCATCGCCTTTATTATGTAACAGGTTGGGGGAGATGGATGGAAACCAGACAACAGACATGCAATCAAGAAGGCGAACGTTCATGGTGAACTATATTTGCAGCAAACCGATACAGCTGTATGATTTTAAATTCAAATCTTAATTTAGTTCACCACCAACATCTTCTTAATACAAATGGATGTAACTTAGGACGATTCCTGCTAGTTGATTAGCTGCTTACCTGGGTTTTTTTTAAAGGTAAGAACTGTCAGGCTCTGTGTTTTTCTGTATCTGTTTGTCTAAGTTCTTAGTGTTTTTGTTCCTTTTTGCCCTCTGTTTCCTGCTCCATTCACCTTCATGCATTTGTTTCAGCTGTGTCCCATTTTGTGTCTCCGCCTCCCCACTCCTTATATGTATTGCTTCCTGTCTTCCGTCATTGATTCTACCTGTTTCTCATTTAGTGCTTGTTAGTAGTGTATTTCAACCTGTCCTTTTCAGTTTCTTGCCTGTTATTCTGTTCCGTACCCCAGTTCTAGCTTCCTCTATCCCGTAGCTGTGCCCTGTTATTTTCTGTCCGGTTCTGTTCTGCTTCTGCCTTTTCTGGTTTTATGTATTTATACATCATTAATTCCTGTTAAGAACTACATTAGTAATTGCCAATTCATACTGGAATGAAAAGACTAGTTAATGTACTGTATTTGTGAATTTTAATTATTAGTTCATCCTATGGTTTGTTAATGTCAAAATATACATGTACAAATATGTAAGTTGTAGTGATGAAAAGTTCATAATTCAAAATGCTTCATTTATTTTGTTGATTATTAATTCATGTTAAGAACTACATTAGTTAATGCCAATTCATGAACCTTACAGCAAAGTATGACCAAGGAGTGTACTATAACTGACCACACTCAGCGAGAGATCAGGAGGAGAGCTATTCTAACCCAGCCTCGGGTGTGCCCTGGTGTGCTCTCTGTCCCTGCAGCCCAGGGAAGCACCAGCACAGTCAATGAAAAGCCAGATTAAGGATCTCCGTCAGGCGCTGTGCCATCTCCAGAGAAACCCAGCTGGGAAAAATGACAGCACAGCCTCACACAAGCACATACCAGTTTAAACACATATACAGGACACAGGCACAGGAAGCAGCTACAGTGTGTTTCCTTTAGTACAGGGATGGGTAACTCCGGTCCTGGTGGGCCGGGGTGTATGCAGGATTTTGCCGCCACCAATTACCCTGGCTCAATCAGCCATACACACCATGACCGAGTCACTCGTATATTAGACCACAATCAAATGCTACAATTCGGGAAGATTTATTAGCTAAGGTTTCTATCACAGAACGTGGCTATTAATGACAGATGACGTAAATTAAGAGCAGAAGTTTGTCTGAAATCCAGAAATGGATACAGTCTGCCTTATCCATCCCTGGTTTAGAGCACTACAGATTGCTGAAAAAAACAAAAACTAAGCAGTTTTTTTTGTTACATACAACACTAGAAGTCACTATTTTTTCACATGCACACAGTTCTCATTCTCTCTCTCTCTCTCTCTCTCTCTCTCTCTCTCTCTCTCTCTCTCTCACAGCGAGGTTACTTACCTAGCTAGCTGGCAATTGATACTTCAGGCAATAGTTGCCTTGCTGCTCTTGGATCTGATTTCCCAAAATAACTAAGTACATTAATTCTGACCCTGTATCAATGGTTAACATACTTTACACCACTAAAAACAACATACCTGGTTAGTCTGTAGCTATTCTAGCCATCAAAGGTCTATTGGTGTGTCTTGTTGGGATAGCTAGCTGGCTCCATTCTTAGCTAGCTAGCCTTTATCGGCTTTGTGGTAAAGTAACGTTAACATTACTATAATTGCATTAGCTAGCTAGCTATGTACCATTAAATAGGACAATTTAGCTACAATGGCAACTTCTAGCTAGCTAGCTATAAGTCCTGTAAAGCATAGACATTAAACAACAGCTGAAAAAGACAGGAAATTCAACACAAAAACTATGTTTTAAAGAAAAGATAATGATTGGCAAAAGCCGAAAAATACAGGAAATTCACAGAAGCACAGAGAACATTATCTGGACCTATGCACTGACAAGGCTTCCAACACACAATGCATTTATACCTGCTACGGGTACTGTAACTATGGTCTACTTCAAACAACATGTACCACTGGGAAGGCTGCTCAGGATTCAATCATATATTCTCCTTGAATCAACAACCAAATAGATTATTTTCAGATGGACGCAGGACTTAAAGACTTAAAGAGTTGATTAATTTCTAGAAATCAATTAGGTAGTATTTTGTCTCTATACGTACTTAAGATGTACCAATTATGTGTCCTGTTACTTTCTAGTAATTAATGCTCTGTAAAATAAACGAAACTGCCAAATTACAAATGTTCACTTTATTAGGAACACCTGTACACCTGCTTATCCATGCGATTATCTAATCAGCCAATTGTGTGGAAGCAGTGGAAAGCATAAAATCACAGAGATATAGGTCAGGAGCTTCAGATAATGTTCACATCAATGTTCATTGATCTCAGTGATTTTGACCATGGAATAATTGTTGGTGGCAGACAGGGTGGTTGGAGTATCTCTGAAACCTATGAAAATAAATATATAATTTTCTTTTCATAAGCATATTTGTATATAAAATCACTGATTTACCATACATAAAATTGTGTACATACATAAATGGCATAGATTTCATTTCTGTTTTCATTTCTATCAGTTATGGCTGGGACTGCCTCATGCTTCTGGCTGTGGGGTACACTTGGACACTTGGAGGTTCAATTGGTGGGGTGTGTTTTCTCTTTCTTTCTCTTTTTGCCAGGCTGATTGGCTGCTGCCAGAAACCCTAGATGTGCTATTCCCCGAAGCCCGGAGAACCTTTGCTAGGGCAGAGACTGCTCGTCTTTGGTTTACAGTGGACGTTCAACTGCAATTCTAATGCAAGCAGCAGCTTGGAGCTGTTTGTCTCCATCACAGATGTAGCATGTACGGCAAGTCATTTATTTAATATTTAAATATGTAACGGTATTTGGTGGAACTGGCCTTACCGAAGCACGGGGCAGGGAGCAACAACAAGTGAGTTGGACAGAATAAGTAAGACAGAAAAAAGTTAGCACGCTGGTTGTTGTTTGTGCAGTGGTTGCCGCAGTTTTAATGTTCATAAGCCAGCTAGCTTGTTGATACCACCAGCAATTAACATAGGGAAACCCACAAGAAGGGTTACTTGTTTGTGGACTGGCTGGAATTGCCGTTGTGGAAGCCTTGCCGAAGCAACGGCGACAATAGAAGGGGAAGTGCTGTGATCCAGCAGTGTGCAGCTACAGCAGGGCTAGGTCGGACACCGGATAAGTTTACCCTGCATTCCCGGGCACAACATTGGCTGGGGGAGTAATAAATCCAGGCCTGGCAAGGGATTAAATGTACTGAAAGTTCACATGTGCTACGTCTCTTTTAAACAACGTTTAACCAATTTAACGTTTAACGTTTTTGGTCACCAATTCCATTCTAATAATAATAATAATAATAATAGATTTTATTTGTGGGCGCCTTTCAGAGCACTCAAGGACACCTTACAAGACACAGCAAAAACATCATATAAAAACTAATCAATCAATAGCACCAACATGTTATATACAACAAGACATATAAAATTATCAACATAAAACATAAAACTCATCAATCAGGGTGTAGGGGTCCTCGCACGGGACTCCAAATTATGTAGGGTCCTCGCACGGGCCGCCAAATAACGCAGGGATTTTACTCTCTACGAAACCGGGGCGCCAGTTAAACGTTGTGTAGCAGTATAACTGCAAAAAGTAATCAGTCTCATAAAATTACTATTATCAGAAATATCTAACCACAAATTTAGTATTTTAATTAATAATTAAAATAACCAATATTAATGATTAAACATACCGATAACCTGAAGGTTGGAAGTTCTTCGAAAGACTGCTTTAACTCGGCTCTCATGTCTATGTGATTCCAAAACGGACTCCGGGGTTTAATAAAATATATTTATTAAACAAACATACAAACACATAACAGATAAACTAACGGAAATTTAGTTGGGTAAATTAGTAGGATAAGTTAGGGCGTGTATGTGTGTGTGTGGCTAGCTTGAGTAAGCTAGAGTTCTGGGTGTGGTAATGAGTTAGAGTTAGCTGTGAGAAGGGACTACTTGCGTAGTTTTACTCTATATATGCGCAAAAGACGGTGA
The DNA here is from genome assembly GCF_963514075.1 of Conger conger. Lineage (NCBI taxonomy): Eukaryota > Metazoa > Chordata > Actinopteri > Anguilliformes > Congridae > Conger > Conger conger. Next base: position 15,565,958 of record NC_083769.1, read on the forward strand.
ATCAATTCACGTACATATATATGTAGCTAACCAAACACATTACAATGGTAGGATGGTAAATACTGAAAACACAGATTCACAAAAACAGTTAAGACTAAACTAAACACTGGCTATGCCTGAATGTTTGTTCTCTTACTGAGTCCATACGCATTGGATCCAAAAGACGTGCTGTCCTTATAGGAGCCGCGATGGTGCTGTGAATGTGTGTCCTGGAGAGATGCGCAGGCTGGGGTGTTCCCGTCTTAGCAGCGCGTTGTCGTCTGATCCGCTGGTCCTTTTCCAGGTGTAAAAGTTCACTGCTGTTTCGTTGTTGAGCTTTATCGGGGTAAACTGATGTATCGTTCCGCATACAACAATTTCCACTCACTATAGGCCACGTAGTTACCGCGAGGTAACTGGGTGTGTCCGTAGGCCTGGTAGTGCGCTGTGCAGCATTCAGCCTCTGTCCGAGTCTCGGAGCAGATGAGCTGAAGCGAATGGCCAAAAAGGGGGCGTCAAAGAGAAGAAGCAGAAGAGGCAGAAGAAGCAGAAAAAGCAGAAGATACAGCAGAAGAGAGACCCCAAGAACGACTAAAGGCTCTAGATCCCATGGTGGTCAGGCGGGGGGCAGATGGTGTGGCAAGTAAGGAGGCAGAGGAGGATCTGAGAGTACGTGAGGGAATGTTGCTATGGAGGAGTTCAGAGAGATATGAAGGTGCCATGTTATGAAGGGCTTTGAATGTGAGCAGCAAGATCTTAAAATCAATACGGGATTTAACTGGGAGCCAATGAAGTTGCTGGAGAACTGGAGTGATGTGATCAATGGAAGGAGTTCTGGTGATGATACGGGCAGCTGAGTTCTGGACCAGTTGAACTTTATGGAGACACTTGCGTGAAAGACCAAAGAGGATGGAGTTGCAATAATCAATACGGGATGTAACCAGGGCGTGGACAAGAATGGCAGTGCTGGTAGGTGTAAGTGATGGGCGAAGACGATTAATATTGCGTAAGTGGAAGTATGCAGACCGAGTAACATTATTGATGTGTTTTACAAAGGATAATGTGCCGTCAAGGATGACACCCAGACTCTTAACCTGAGGGGAAGGGGAGACTGTGGAGTTGTCAATGGTGAGGGAGAAACTGTCAGATTTAGCCAAAATGGATTTGGTGCTAACGAGGAGAACTTCTGTTTTTTGACTGTTGAGCTTTAGAAAGTTGATTGAGAACCAGGATTTGATTTCCAGCAAGCAATCGGAGAGGGAAGTGGGCGGAAGAGTGGAGGTGGGCTCAGTGGACAGATAGAGCTGGGTGTCATCCGCGTAGGAATGAAACTGAATCCCATATTTCCTGAAAATATTGCCAAGGGGTAGGAGATAAATAATAAATAGGAGGGGGCCCAAAACAGAACCCTGGGGAACACCAGTGGTTACTGGAGTGGGCTGTGATTCCAAATGATGCTAGACTCTCAAGGAGGATGTTATGTGAGATGGTATCAAAGGCTGAGAAGATCACAGATCGAGAAGGACAAGTATGGTTAAGAGCCCAGAATCAACTGCCATTAATAGATCATTTGTGATTTTCACCAGGGCTGTATCCGTACTGTGGAAGGAGCGAAAACCAGATTGGAATTGCTCAAACAGATTATTGTTGGTCATGTGGGCTTGTACCTGGGCTGCAACTATTTTTTCAAGTATCTTGGTAAGAAATGGTAAATTTGAAATGGGGCAAAAATTACTCAAATTGTTAGGGTCTGCACCGGGTTTCTTGAGTATAGGAGTTATTGCAGCTGTTTTGAGAGATGAGGGAACAAGACCAGAGGTAAGGGAGGAATGTATGATAGCAGTGATTAAAGAGGACAGAGAAGGTAGACAGGCTTTCACTAGGTGAGTAGGGAGGGGGTCTAGCTGACAGGTAGATGATTTAGATTTGCGGATGAGACCAGATATTTCACCCACAGTTGGAAGTTCAAAACTAGATAGAGAGGAAAGCACAGAAACATCAGAAGGGGAATAGAGTGAACTGTATGTAGTGTTAATAGAAGACGTCAATTGCTGGTGGATATTTTCAATCTTGGCATCAAAAGTCATGAAAGCATTACACTTAGCAGTAGAGTACATATGAGGAGCAAGAGTGTCTGGAGGCCGTAAGATAGTCTTTAACCGTGGAGAACAGGGCTCTTGTGTTCCCTTCACCCAACCTAATTAGATTAGCATAGTAGGCACATTTTGCAGTGGACAGAGCATCTTTATAGCTAAGTATGTGACTATCATACATATCTTGGTGCACAACAAGGCCAGTTTTAGCATAAAGGCGTTCCAGGCGACGACCTTTAGTTTTAAACTGGCGTAGCTCAGGTGTAAACCAAGGTGCAGAATGGGTAAAGGAGACAGACCGGGTTTTTAACGGAGCATGGGCATTAAGAAGACTATGGAGTTCATCATTGTAGAATGAGACCAGTTCATCAGCAGTGGATAAATTGTCTTTGCTAGGAAGGTTATCAATTCCACTGGATAGAGCAGATAAGTCAATATTATTGAAGTTACGAAATGAGATGGAACGTAACATATTTGTTTTGGGTAATTTTAGGTTGACATTGAAGGATACAAACTTATGATCAGAAATGGGCAAATCAGATGCAGTACAATTAAGGGGAGTTACACCAGAGCAGCAAACCAGATAAAGAATGTGACCTTTAGAGTGGGTAGGGAAATCAATATATTGTTGTAATCCAGAGCTGTCCAAGCAAGATGTAAAATCCTTTGTAAGAGTATTGTTGACATTGTCCATGTGAATATTAAAATCCCCAAGCAGTATTATATTAGGGGACAGGGAGCATAAGGAGGTTAGAAAAGCAGAGAATTTGTTTAGGAATTCACTACTGGGCTTGGGTGGTCGATACACAGTAACTAGTATAGTAGGAGTTGGCCCATTGATTTGGAGGGCCACGGACTCGAATGACCTATGCACGGGGACAGTTAGAGAAGAGACTTTCCACTTCTCATTGTAGAGTATAGCGAGCCAGAGGGGCGGGGTTGACAGATGTAAACAAACCCAGGTGGGATAGTTTGATTAAGCAGCGAAAAGTCATTGGGTTGCTGCCACATCTAAGTTAGACACAAGAAATCAAACTTACGATCTTTCAGTAGGTCATGGAGTAGAAGTCCCTTGTTGTTTAGCGAGCGGATGTTAAACAACCCGAAGTTGAGGTTGTTTTTGTCGGGTTTGACGCTAGCGTTAGCCGACCTGGCTAGGCTAACCAGCACGCTACTCCGTCCGCCGGTGGGCTTTCTTGCGGGACGCGGAATGGAAGACCAGAAGGATCGTATTGGTTTTGTGTCATCATGATAGAAGCTATCATAGAAGCTGGAACTTCGGTGGATGTATTTCCTACGGAAATGCCGAGCAATATCTAGGTGACGATGCAGCCCCTGTGGTGGCTCAGAGAGGAGGAATCGCAGTTGGAAAAGTTCCCCTGCCGTATATTGAAGAAGCGGTGTTACTGGATGTGATATGAAGGATAAAGTAATCCAGACTGACATAATCCATACGAGCAGCCTGTTGATCCACATTGTTGCCCCGGTGTTGTACCAACCCTCCAGAGCAGGGGAGGAGACAGATCCAATGGCCGCCAACAGGTAAAAGTTTAAAGTCCAAAACACACCGAGTTGCACACCGAAAGACACCGAAATGAAAGTTTATAACGGCAAAACAGGTTTCTACCTGTTTGCTACTGTTCATTAGCTTAAGAGCGCAGTAGAAACTACAGCAATCAATAAAATAAATATCCGGAGAGTAGCGGCAGATAATCACGCCAGTGTTTACTCAAGCAGGAGATCGGGTTCTATTCTAATGTGTTATCTAGCATTAAAAGAACTGCTGTAACATAACAACTAACTGTAAGACTGGGAGGTAATGTGAAATAACCAACTGAACTGGGTAAATGTTTTATAAAAGCAAGATGCTGGCTACAGAATCGGTTGAGCCATTTTCGAGAAAACTATGTTTTTGACTATGCCTAAGCAAATGCCATCATAAAGTACTTGTTATTGTTGCGTAAATGCATTGCTAGGTCATTTCAGTACTGAACTAATGTAAAACATGGTAAGCTTCTTCTAGGGGGTTTCCTACTATAATGAGTCATATTCTGGCAATGGACAGTTTAGAAAAATTACAGTTGTGTTCAAATAAATAGCACTACGTTAAAAAAAGTGAATAAAGTGCTAATATTTTTGAATAGCTTTTAGTTCAATATTTCAAATGCAGTGGACACACATTACACATTCAATTCCAAATCAAAGCATTCGCAAATTGTATCAAGTCATGGTGTGGGGATTATTCTTTAACAGGAAGCAAAGAAATGGAATATTAATCTGTTCAAAAAAAGTGTGAACATTTTTCTCTTCAAACTCTCTTCAAACTATATAAACTGAAGAAATGTTTCAAGATTTAACTTCACTTTATATTACTGAACTAATATTTAGTTGCATAACCATTGCTCTTGACTGCTGCGCATCTGCGTTGCATCGAGTCAACCAACTATCGGCACCTAGAAACCAACTATCGGCACCTAGCCCAGGATGAACAAACTACATTCCGCACTTCCTGTGAATTTTTGGGTTTTGCTTCAGAAACTGCATTTTTAATGTCACCCCACAAGTTTTCAATGGGGATGAGGTCGAGGGATCGAGCTGGCCACTCCATTACCTCAATCCTTTTTGTCTGGAACCAAGATGTTGCTTGCTTACTCACATGTTTGTGGTCGTTGTCTTGTTGAAACACCCATTTCAGGGGTATTTCCTCTTCGACATTTGGCAAAATAATCTTTTCCATTATTTTGATGTATTCAAACTGATCCATGATCCCTGGAATATGAACCCAACATCGTAGTATGAAAAACATCCCCACACCATGACTTTTGCGTCACCATGCTGCACTGTCATCGCAGTGTAATGTGAAGGGGTCATCTGACGTACTGTCGACGACCACTAGACCCGAAAAGAACAATTTCACTCTCATCAGTCCACAGAATGTTACGCCATTTCTCTTTGGGCCAATCAATGTGTTCCTTGGCAAATTTTAACCGATTCTGCACATGCCCTTTTTTCAACAATGGTGCTTTACTGGGGCTTTTTGTTGATAGCTTAGCTTCGATCAAACGTCTTCTGACTGTAACAGCACTTACAGGTTACAGACTATTCTTTGATCCGTTTTAACAGTAGTTGATCATTTTCTTCTGCTTGTTTCAAGTTTTTGTTGCCATTTTAAAGCATTTGAGATCATTTTAGCTGAGCATCCTATAATTTACTGCACTTCTTTATCCATTTTCCCCTCTGAAATCAAGCTTTTAATCAAATAACGTTGTCCCTCCGAACAATGTTTGGAACGGCCCATTTTACTTAGCAATTCAGAAGGAAATATATTTTATAACAATGTGTGAAAGATTTGCTTCCCTTCTTCCTTAATAAATGACAATTAATGACACTTGTTTTTTCACAGAATTAATTATCTAATTAAACTCCACACTGCTATTATTTTGAACACGCCCCTTTCAATGAATGAGTCAATTACTCAGAACAAGCAGTGTGCATGTCATGACAGTTGGGTCTGTTGATTTTCTATTACACAACTACATCTACAAGTAAAATATCACTACTACTAATAACAGTGGTTCACCAGGTTACTGATGTTGTACTGCTATTTTCTTGAACACAACTGTATATCTAACACCTTTCGACACCATGGGCATGCTTTATAAAACATAATCTCATGTATGTGAATTTAAAAAAAAATCTTTACATTTTCTATAAAAAAATTGTAAGCTATTCTGATTCATTCAACATTATGTTAATATTGCTATTGCTATGTCTTTCCTTTGTAATTATAGAGTTTGGAGGTGATGTGTGTGTACTGGTGTGTGTCTGTGTACGTGCGCGTGTGAGTGTGTGTATATGGCATCCCCACCCAGGTAAATGGCCACCAGCAGTCACTGGTGTGTGTGTGTGTGTGTGTGTGTGTACGTGCGTGTGTGTGTGATCTATAGGGGGTATGAATTTGAGATGATTTGTGTGTGTGTACACCCTGGCAGTAACATCTCACTGAAAGTTCTATCCGCATAATTGGTTCATTTCAAAAGTTCTCCCTGATGTGGTTTACTGGGGGATCTGGCAGTGAATTAATGGGGATCAGAATTTTTATTGCAGTAATAAGGCCCTTAAAATAGTGTGTAACCATGTCCTTGCACAGACGGATAACACAACTAACCACTTAAAAAACTTTAAAAACTGGCTTCCAGGCTCAAGAACTGTTGCAAAAGGCCATAGTGCAGGACGGGAGAGACACAGAGCCAACAAGCCAATGACCTGGGAAATGATATCAAACATAAATGAGCCTACATCTTCCATGAAAGGGAGAGTCTGAAATTAAAGTGTAAAATTGAAGGCCACAGCACTCAAAAGCCCTTACACAAAGCGAAATCTTTCCCACAAATGCAAAGGTTTCTTGGAAATGGCTCAAAAGCAAAAGCACATACAGGTTTGGAAGAAGCAGACACAGAACTGTACACCAAGACTAAACCATGACTGAAAATCAAACAAAACAACCTAAACAGAACTGCTCGTACATAAACAAGCTCGTTTTACCCCCCATAATGCAAGAGTGCAGAGCATTCTGTGGCAGGAATTCACTGTGGGTTTAAGGTCACAGAGTTGGAATCTGTTTTTCTTCATTTTTCTCCGCCTTATTTGGAATGCTTATAAGAGTTCATAGCCACTGCCTTTTGTTATCATCATGCACGACCGCAAGTCCAGGTTGGAGTCAGAAATTCTCTGAAACCCCTCCTTCTGGTCGGTTCAATTGTACCAGGCAAGATCAATTGAGCACAAAACAATTACATATCTGGCCGAGATATGGTGTGTGTGTGTGTGTGTGTGTGTGTGTGTTTGAAATAGAGAAAAGGAATAAGATCATGCAGAAAGGTCAAAGCACATCAAGTGTTGTGCTTCCATTAGAAATACAGTGATGTGATTACCTCAGAGTGAAATAAAACCGCTTAACACAACAGCGCAGAGGCACAGGGTGACACTCACCATCTCAAGGCCAAGAATGAGTTACACATTTTAACAAATTATTTGTGTCAGTGAATGGTTGGTTTTCTTTTTTGCAGGCAAAGGAGAACATTTTGAATTAGGATTTGCCTTCATGCAAATTTAGAGTAGTTATTGTTATATGAGATGTTCACAAACTGCTAACACTATAAAAAGTGAAGATGAATTTTTTAAGCAGTGAGTATTTCCATAATGCAGCTTGTATCCTGATAAATTGTGAATCTACAGTATGAAAAACAGATCAGATCATGGTATACGTGTTTTGTTTTCAAGTTTTTATTTAATTAGGCTTGACCTTTTGTGGTTTGGTTTGGTAGCCTTACTGTGGCAAATGAACACAAACAAGCAACAGGCCCTGATCAACAATGACTGATGACTTGCATTTTATTTTGAGTGAAGGCAGAATTGTGCCATTCTGTGAATTGCATATTTACTCAATTATGTCACAGATATCAGAAATGTGGAATAACTGCTGAAATGTAAAAAAAAAAAACAGAACCGCAACTGCTGATGGCAGGAAATATGCCTCGCCAACCCTATACATTTTACATAGTTTGAAATAATATCATATCATAATCAATCAAAAAAGAGTCTGAAATGTATTCTAGCAGACAAGGCAATTGAGCTAAATTGAGAGGAAGTTGTGCTGCAACAGATACATGCAATTGACTCATTTCCAGACATTTACAGCTGAAAGCCCATAAGTCAATAAGTATTGAAGGACATCTTATTCCCATATTTTATCCAATATGGGAAATGGCTGAAATGAACCCTTTAAGAGGACAATTTATGAATGCATGGCTCATTCTGCCAAGTGTTTGGTTGTAATTTAAATGTAGATCCACCTCACTTGCATATATTCATGGATCAGGGAAGATCAGACAAGACCTTCAGCGAAGCTTTGGGATGGCAGGGTGTCTGGCCTGGGTTTGCCACCCTTATAGTGGCAGAGTGGCCTTCAGGTGAGGGTGTTGTGGGTTTGATTCCATGGAAACTGAACCTGAACAGCTTCTGTAAATATGCAGTTATAGTATATCAATGGAAATGTTATTTTAAGAACAGAGCATAATAATAGTAATAATCATCATCAGCATCATAGCAAAATGTAAATTATGTTCATTAAATCTTTGATAACCAAGACAGCCAAGCATAACTCGATAACAATATAAACACATGCAGATTAGACTGGGGGGAGTGGGGGGGGGGCATTAACAAGGGGTTGCTGCAAATTATCATGTAAATGGTAAATGGTTGGAATTTATATAGCGCCTTTATCCAAAATGCTGTACAACTGATGCTTCTCATTCACCCATTCACACATACACTCACACACCAACAGCGATTGGCTGCCATGCAAGGCACCAACCAGCTCGTCAGGAGCATTTAGGGGTTAGGCGTCTTGTTCAGGGACACTTCAACACACCCAGGGCAGGAATCGAACGGGCAACCCTCCGACTGCCAGACAACTGCCCAAAGACTTCCCTAACTGCCTGAGTGGCATGTGTGCTCAGGCAACCTACCCGATATAAATAAAGGCCAATAAATAACAATAATAAACTCAGCCTAGCACCGCAGCTCACACCCAGCATCACTCGGTCATGTTGGTGGACGGCCATGATGAGTCAGACATTGACACGGCAGGTGCAGAAACGTTAAGTGCATCATTACTGCCTTAGGAGACCCGTAATGTCACAGAGAATCAGGGGTGAGGGGCAATTAGCAAATAGACAGCCCTCTCAGCAAACCCGCTGTTGCCAAAAATTTTAACGTGAAAATGAGCCATCGATTTTCCCCTTCAGGCTAAAAAAAAACTCAAACGATGTGTGTACATGTGAGAATTGTGACAGAAAAAGCAGAGAGCTGATTTGGGTTCAAACAAAATGTTGATGTTTGGACAAACGCCAGAAGAAATGATCATTTCCATCTCTCTCTTTCACTCCTTTTCATCAGGGGGTTACTTTGCGTTCTGTGCCAAGCCAGAGAAACATTTTACACCTTAAAATCCACTGAAAACCGAGGGATTTTTGTACAAGTTATCTCCAAAACTATGAAATAAAAAGCGCCCTTGTGCCAAAATGACTACAAGGGGTTTCACACAGTAAACATACATGGTGTATTTATTTTGAAAAACAAAAGCATTTTCTTTATTCTGTAGTGATTACATGTACTTCTGATACTGGAATAAACCATATTTCTTTTTCCAATCATATGGCAGGATATCTACAACACAAGGAAGAAAATTGAATGAACTGAAAAAAAACAAAAAACGCTTACATTTGTCCCCAAAACCTCTCCAAATGCTGCACAACCTCTCCAAATTGGACCATAATGATCGCTTATCAAGTACACAAATGATCAAACCAGATGTGCGTTCAAGACAAACATTTGTAGTGAGCTAGGTTTGGAGCCAACAGTTACTGTTGAACAACTTTAAATGAACATTACATTTAGTTTACCACCAATGCCTTTTTAATCCAAAAATGTACCACAGCAACAACTGACATATCTCTTCTATACTCTTTTAGTACAAACACTAGCAGGAATAATCATATAGCTGCTCGCAATCTGTGAAATGCCCTTCCAGACCACCTGAGGGCTCCTCAGATGCTGAACAATTTAAAATCTTAAAACACATCTTTTTAGGAATGTGTGTTATGACCCCGGTCGGCTGGGCCCAACAAAAGTGGAGATCAACCCCAAAAATCGGTGCTAAAGTATTTTATATTTTATAAGGTACAAAAAAAGAATACAGACACACAGACACAGACACAGACACAGACAGACAGACCATAAATGCCTCAACCCTCCTCCGAGTGGTCGACCGGAGGTAGGAGCTTCTGCCACCTAATCAGAGGGCAGCCTGTAGCGTAGTGGTTAAGGTAAATGACTGGGACACGCAAGGTCGGTGGTTCTAATCTCGGTGTAGCCACAATAAGATCCGCACAGCCGTTGGGCCCTTGAGCAAGGCCCTTAACCCTGCATTGCTCCAGGGGAGGATTGTCTCCTGCTTAGTCTAATCACCTGTACATTGCTCTGGGTAAGAGTGTCTGCCAAATGCTAATAATGTAATATAAAAGTAATCATCTCCACTGCTCCCCCTGCTGGCCACACAAAGGGAAACAAGAAACAAGGGGCAGACCAGACAATCACAAAAAGGCTGGGTGTTACAATGTGTTTTATAAAAATAAAAAATAAAAAATTCCTGCTGCCTACACATTTTATTGCTCCCATTTTTGGGGGATTTTATTGTTTTGTATTGTTGTTTGTCTATCATTTCTGATAAAAATGTATTGTTCTGCTTATATTTAAGCTTTATCTTGCGCTTTAAGATTGTTGATTCAGTGAAAAGTAATACATTTGATATACTTCCCTCTAGGGTCTTTCAGCGCACTTATCCCTGGTTATGGGTATGCACTTTGTTGTACGTCGCTCTGGATAAGAGCGTCTGCCAAATGCCAATAATGTAATGTAATGTAATTATTATTATTTATTATTATTAGCCAAGTAAAAATCCCTGCTACTGGCCACTGGGAGTTTTCCAAACCTGTCCTGTGTAACAGCACACCTATTCAATGTTACAGAAATAGGCATTTGCACACACGTAGTCATTTTCCTTTATTTAAACTTGGGGAGAAACCTCCAGTCCTCTTGTGCATAAATACAACAATGTGAAAGGAAAATAAGTAGTAATCCCTGCTGTAAAATCCAGCCATGACCAGCTTGACCAGCTTGAAAATTGAGCTGGTCAAACTGGTCATAAGGGAATCTAGCTGGGTATGAGCTGGTCAACCAGCATGACCAAGCTGGTCATGAAGCTGGTCCAGCTGGGTATGAGCTTGTCAACCAGCTAGTAGCTTGTCTGAGCTGGTAGCTGTTTCAAAACATACCTTGAGCTGGTCAACTAGTTAAGCAGTTTTTCTTCAGCAGGGATAAGTGAAATAAGTAAAAGAAACAAATCATTAAAAGGACAACATAGTACAACAGACATGACACAAAGCACATATTACAACTGCATACAGAATCATAATAAACATATAGAGCATAATCACATAACAAATAACCTATGTAAGGAATTAGATTTAGCAGAAGGGAAGAAAACAAATCTGACTCGATTAATCTTGAATCCTGTAATATGAAGATGTGTGAATACGGGTTTGTGTTTACGTGCATTGGCTGGAGTGTGCTGAAGTAATGGGCAGCAAGACCCAGAGAGTGAAATCTAATACTGACAGGCATTCAGCTAATTGTTATATTGGCAGCAAGACCTTCTATCCTGGGAGGTAGACATACTGCTCATCTGGGAATCTAATTTAACCTAAAAAACTATGCTTGTCCAGGTACCAAAACTAACTGCTGAACAAATATGCCCAAACTAAGGTTATTCCCAGCGAGAGAAACCATCTAAATGGCCTGGAATATGACCCAATTATTATTTATATGAAATTATACTAGGATCCACCTGGACACTGAAATTAACATCAATCCCAGAGCAGTTGCACATCTGGCTAGTGAGACTATCAGTATGCCCAGTGCGTAATCCGTTACCTAACTGTTTTACCACCGAACCGCATATAAGACCAGTACACCGATTGGTTCTCGCAGAGATGCACAGAGATTTGGACAGTGTATATGTCCATCCATCCATCCATTATCTTAACCCGCTTATCCTGAACAGGGTCGCAGGGGGCTGGAGCCTATCCCAGCATACATTGGGCGAAAGGCAGGAATACACCCTGGACAGGTCGCCAGTCCATCACAGGGCACACACACCATTCACACCTATGGGCAATTTAGACTCTCCAATCAGCCTAACCTGCATGTCTTTGGACTGTGGGAGGAAACTGGAGTACCCGGAGGAAACCCACGCAGACACGGGGAGAACATGCAAACTCCGCACAGAGAGGCCCCGGCCGACGGGGATTCGAACCCAGGACCTCCTTGCTGTGAGGCGGCAGTGCTACCCACTGCACCATCCGTGCCGCCCACACCGTATATGTAAACCACATATTTTAGAAGAGGAAAAATCTGTTCATTAGGACACAATATGACAATTGGAAATAGAAGGCAGTTTCAATGACAGAAAATGTGAACATTTATTTACAAAGCAAGACAAAAGACCACTACAAAGAGAGAAAAGACAACAAACTGAAACAAAGAAAAGTGAGTATTGAATGGCCAAATATCCTGTAGAGTAAGGACTATAGTACCAGGAGAACTGTTAAGCGGATCCTCCCCAAATATCCCTTGCTATATTGCTTGTTTCTCTACATGAGTCAAAGGTGATGGCCCTTCTTACTATGATTCAGCAGATAACCTTATATCTAAACATCCATAATGCACCAGCCACAGAACATACCTGCATACATACCCATCTCCAACATGCATGTTCTTTCTACACAGCCAAGCATGTATCTGAAAAGCATACTTTTCACAGAGGACACAATCTGAGATATTGCGTTCCCAGGCCATGATGAGTTTAATGGGTACGAGACTCCTCCAGGCCTACAGGTCTGTCTGTCCACTGATTGGAGTGCCAACTGGCTTTCATGGCACCCAGCGCCTCGGTCTAATTTGGGTGGTGTAGACTTGGAAGTGGTGGAGGTGTTGTCTTTGGCGGTTGGAAGCCCCCTTACACCGGAAACCTGGAAGATGACTGAAATGTTAAAACAGATGAAATGATATAACCGTAACACAATCCTACCTAAGCATCTAACACAGGACCTGAAGAGGATCCAAGCCATCTTCATATGCTGCTGCTTTTGCAGCCCTGGAATGTCCGATTATAATGTCCGTTAATAATTTCCACTGTTTGTAAGGCGAGAGGTTGCTTATTTAGAAAAATGGCAATTTGTTTTTGTTACTTCTGGACATTGAAAGCACTTTCCCTGAGTAAAATAACCACAGCCATTGCTCACATCCCACTGAAAGTCCCATCTGTCTGGTGACCTTTGAGCCAGCCTCAAACCTTTTAATCTGTGCAGAATACATGCCTGATCATACAGGTCAGGTGTCCATCTTTTGTAGAACATCTCTATTGAAACTGCAAAGAAAAAGCAAAGTAGAAACTGACAATTTTCACTTCTCACCAGATGGTGTTAAAGAAAAACTTTTCTATCACTCTCCTTTTTTACCACTCTTTTCCCTCTTGCCTTGGTTTTAGTTGGCATGGCTGTGACATCATATTTAAAATTATTGGCAGACAAATAAACAATGATTTACAGAACTTTGTATATTCCCATCTCCACTTCCTAGGTGTAGAAAAAAACTTGGATTTAAAAACAGCTGCGGGGTGGGGCTGCATCATGTTAGTTAAAAAAACAAAACAGTTTTTACGTTTTCTGAAACACCTAATATTTTCAAAACTCTAAACAAAAACAACAATACCATTAGCTATGCTGGAAAAAACTGCAGACATCTCTGGCTAAATGCAACTTTCTGTCAAAACGATATTACCACTTCTCATGATAAAATTTGTCTCAAAATTTCACGCACATGCATCATATGAATAAACCTCACCATCAATTTAACACAGAAAACACCATTATGAATATAGTTACAGTAGGCTTATGCCTTTTACAATTTCAGTGTTGCACATACAAACAGTGGTTGATTAAAGTTTTGCAAAAAGTGTGATTTAATATTGTGATCTGAGTGGGAAGCAGATAACATGCTTGTATTTCCACAAAAGTTGTATTGGGGTATGGTCCTTGTGTTTTTGTGCGTAAGCATTTGCAAAGGCATTGCTCCCCTGTGGATGGGCCCCAGGTCACCCCAAGTTCTGGGGCTCTTTCCAATCGCTCATTTTTACACCCTCATTTGAGGAAAGGAAGCAAAGATGGCGGAATTGAGACCTGAGGATGCTGGGAGTTTGCATACCAGAAGTGGTTAGAGGAGCTTGGGGAGGACCACATGCCAGTAGCAGCAGGTATCTGCCCTCCATTCCGTTGCAGTATCCTACCCTACTAACCTTTTTATTGCAGTTATCTATCGTCCTCCAGGGCCCCTGGGAAGCTTCCTTGATGAGCTAGACACCCTTCTCAGCTCCTTCCCTGAGGATGGCACCCCACTGATTCTCCTCGGAGATTTCAACATCCACCTTGAAGCCTCCCAGGCTGCTGCCTTCCTACCACTGCTCCACTCCTTCGGCCTCTCCCTGCAACACTCTCCTCCAACCCACAAGGCAGGCAATGTCCTAGACCTTGTCTGTGTGAGGAACTGCTCATGCTCCAATTTCACGGTTACCCCTCTGCATACATCTGATCACCACTTCATCTCATTCTCCCTCCCTCTTCCTCCCCATCCTCCTCCCCCTCCTCCCACCCACACTTCCTCAGCCCTCAGATTTACAGCCTTTACAGCCACCGCCCCCCTCACTGTACCCTTCCCGTCCTCTAGGCCCATCCCTTACTTTTCTACTTTCTACCCCCTTACAGACTCTGATGTTTCTCAACTCCTGCTCTCCCACTGCCCTACAACCTGTGCCCTTGACCCTATCCCCTCTTCTCTTCTCCAGACTATCACACCTGACATTCTCCCATTTGTCACCTCCCTTGTTAACTCCTCCCTGTCTCCCCTTTTCCAGCATCCTCCAAGAGGGCCCACATCACCCCTCTACTAAAAAAGCCTAACGCCCGGTGTCTTTTCTTCCTTTTCTATCTAAAACCATAGAACGAGCCGCTTCTAGTCAACTTTTTTCTTTCTTTTCTAACAACAACCTGCTAGACCCCCATCAGTCTGGCTTCAGATCTGGCCACTCAACGGAGACCGCGCTCCTCTCCGTCAGTGAATCACTCCATGCCGCACGAGCAGCCTCCCTCTCCTCTGTCCTCATTGTTCTAGATCTCTCTGCTGCCTTTGACACTGTGGATCACTCCATTCTCCTGTCCGCCCTGTCAGCAACGGGCATCTGTGGCACAGCCCCGGACTGGATTGAGTCCTACCTCTCTGGTCACTCCTTCCAGGTTGCCTGGGCTGGTACGGTATCGACACCTCGGCCCCTTGCCACAGGAGTTCCCCAGGGCTCAGTCCTAGGCCCGCTTCTTTTTTCTCTTAACACTCGTTCCCTTGGCCCTGTTATCACTGCACATGGTCTATCCTACCACTGCTATGCGGACGATACCCAACTCTTCATCTCATTCCCACCATCTGATACACAGGTTTCAGCCAGTATCTCTGCTTGCCTGAGTGACATCCAGAGCTGGATGGACAACCACCATCTAAAGCTCAATCCAGATAAGACTGAAATGATATTCATCCCTGCTATTACCTCTCCCCATCTGGATCTCTCCATTTCCCTCAGGGATACTACACTTACGCCATCACCCTGTGCAAGGAACCTCAGCGTGGTGATGGACAGCAGACTGTCCCTCTCCGAGAACATTGCGGCGGTGACCCGGTCATGCAAGTTCTTCCTATACAACATACGGAGAATCTGCCCCTTTCTCACCCCCTACTCGACCCAGCTCCTGATCCAAGCAATGGTTCTGGACTACTGCAATTCCCTCTTGGCTGGCCTCCCAGCGTCCGCCATCAGACCCCTCCAACTTATCTAGAATGCAGCAGCTCGTCTGGTCTTCAACCTTCCCAAATACTTGCATGTCATCCCCCTGCTTACTTCCCTCCACCGGCTGCCTGTCATGGCTCACATCAAATTCAAAACATTGGCGCTAGCCTTCCAAGCAGTTAAGGGGTCTTCCCCAGCTTACCTACAAAAAATCATCAGACCCTACATCCCTGCCAGACCTCTTCGTTCAGCCTCCACAGGCCGCTTGGCACCTCCCCCTCTCCGAACTTCCACCTAACGCTCACGACTACTGTCTGTTCTGGCTCCACGGTGGTGGAACGAACTCCCCGTTGAGGTCAGAACTGTAGAATCTCTTCCCACCTTCAAGCGCAAACTGAAGACGCACCTCTTCAAGCAGCACCTCTCCCCGTCCCTCCCTACCTCCCTCTGAACCTTATTTATTGTCTTTCTGTGATTTACTTTTTTTTTGTGTATCAGTATTTTTAGTTAGTTTGGCTAGTTAAGCAGTGTTTGGCTAGTTAAAGGGTTTGCTCCTACTTTTGCTTTGTTTGTTTGTTTGTTTGTCACACTTAAATGTTTCAGATCATCAAACAAATTTAAATATTAGTCAAAGACAACACAAGTAAACACAAAATGCAGTTTTTAAATGAAGGTTTTTATTATTAAGGGAGAAAAAAAATCCAAACCTACAAGGCCCTGTGTGAAAAAGTGATTGCCCCCTCTGTTAAAACATAACTTAACTGTGGTTTATCAAACCTGAGTTCAATTTCTCTAGCCACACCCAGGCCTGATTACTGCCACACCTGTTCTCAATCAAGAAATCACTTAAATAGGACCTGCCTGACAAAGTGAAGTAGACCAAATGATCCTCAAAAAAAGCCATTATCCACAAATGGTGAAAACATGGAACAGTGGTGAACCTTCCCAGGAGTGGCCGGCCAACCAAAATTACCCCAAGAGCGCAGCGACGACTCATCCAAGAGGTCACAAAAGACCCCACAACAACATCCAAAGAACTGCAGGCCTCACTTGCCTCAGTTAAGGTCAGTGTTCATGACTCCAGCATAAGAAAGAGACTTGGCAAAAATGGCCTGCATGGCAGAGTTCCAAGACGAAAACCACTGCTGAGCAAAAAGAACATTAAGGCTCGTCTCAATTTTGCCAGAAAACATCTTGATGATCCCCAAGACTTTTGGGAAAATACTCTGTGGTCTGACGAGACAAAAGTTGAACTTTTTGAAAGGTGTGTGTCCCATTACATCTGGCGTAAAAGTAACACCGCATTTCAGAAAAAGAACATCATACCAACAGTAAAATATGGTGGTGGTAGTGTGATGGTCTGGGGCTGTTTTGCTGCTTCAGGACCTGGAAGACTTGCTGTGATAAATGGAACCATGAATTCTGCTGTCTACCAAAAAATCCTGAAGGAGAATGTCCGGCCATCTGTTCGTGACCTCAAGCTGAAACAAACTTGGGTTCTGCAGCAGGACAATGATCCAAAACACACCAGCAAGTACACCTCTGAATGGCTGAAGAAAAACAAAATGAAGACTTTGGAGTGACCTAGTCAAAGTCCTGACCTGAATCCTATTGAGATGCTGTGGCATGACCTTAAAAAGGCGGTTCATGCGCAAAAACCCTCCAATGTGACTGAATTACAACAATTCTGCAAAGATGAGTGGGCCAAAATTCCTCCACAGCGCTGTAAGAGACTCATTGCAAGTTATCGCAAATGCTTGATTAATAATAAATTCTCCCTTAATAATAAAAACCTTCATTCAAAAACTGCATTTTGTGTTTACTTGTGTTGTTTTTGACTAATATTTAAATTTGTTTGATGATCTGAAACATTTAAGGGTGACAAACATGCAAAATAAATAAGAAATCAGGAAGGGGGCAAACACTTTTTCACACCACTGTATATATATATATATATATATATATATCAAATAGGCCCTGGTCCTTATCTTTGTTGTGCAGGTAGCAGTTGAAATTGCACTTCCCTCTAGGGTCTTTCAGCGCACTTATCCCTGGTTATGGGTATGCACTTTGTTGTACATCACTCTGGATAAGAGCATCTGCCAAATGCCATTAATGTCATGTAATGTAAAAGTTCTAGTCAATGTGAGGTAGCAGTAAAAATTACCAACAGGATACTACGACACATAGCCAAGAGTATTGACTATAAGTCTAAGGACATTATACTCACCTTGTACAATACTCTTGTTAGACCACACTTGGAGTACTCTGTGCAGTTCTGCAGACCACACTGTAGGAAAGATTTTGAGGCGCTGGAAAAGGTTCAAAGAAGGGCAACCAGATTGATTCCATGTATAAAAGATAGGAGTTATGAGGATAGACTTAAGATGCGTAATTTGTTTAAGCTTGGTAAAAGGGGATTTGAATGAAGCTTTTAAATTCTTTTTGAAAGGCTTTTAAAGGACAAAGTGAACTTTAGGTGATTCTTCAGTATGGGTTCAGTTAGCAGATTGAGAGGGCACAAATGGAAATTGGCAAATGAGAAATTCTGTACAGATATTAGGAAGTATTTTTTCACACAGAGGGGTCATTGTGTGGAATAGCTTGCCAGGACATGTAGTGGAGGTAGAAACACTTGGGCAATACCAGGCTTGATGCTGTGCTAGATACTATTTAGCTTTAGGCAAACTAAGCAGCAGGTATACTTAGGAGTAGGAAAAGGTGAGCATTGCTGGGCTGAATGGCCTGTTCTCACCATTAAATTATGTTATGTTATCTACATGCAGTAATGTGTCGTCCTCTTCAAACTCATTATGTCAGAGTGAGCAGCCAAAGCACTTCCCCAGACTTCTAACTGGCTTCTCTGTCAGAGTTGGAATGCACTCTCCAGCCACTTTGAGCCAACTCTCATCATGCACCTTGCTATCGCCTTTCTTCAATGCCAGCGTCCTCAAAGTGCTGGGCTCGAAGGTCACTTACTTCGGCAATGGATCTCTCCAGGTCTAAAAGCATCCATCTCCCCTCTGTCATTGACTGTGGAGTGATGGTTATGCCACCTGCGAAGGTTTGTGTTGGTGGCTGCAGTAGCCTGGATTTTGTCATACGCCCTACTTTCTGCAGAGTCCACAAAGGTGTGGGGTACACCGTGTCCAGCTCTAGTAGTGTCACTAACTATAGCCCTCATCAAAATCTATACTTTTTCATTACTTATTATTATTTATAAGTTCTTATTTTTTTGTCTTAAGTTACTTTAATTTATTTTTGTTCAAATACTTTTTTATTAGGGTTCCTGTTTTGTTTGTTGTAAATGTAATTTTTTTTATTGCCATTTAGTTTTAAATTTAGAATTTCTATTTTTCATTAAAATTTTTTAAGTACTTATTTTATGATTATTAGCCTACAGAACTGCTTTGAGGAGTACAGGGTTACGGGTGTCACTACTAGAAAACAGCAGAAGCTGGCAGTGGACAGGTAAGCCTGGGTTATGAATGGACGCACGTTATGTCGATGACATCAAGTCACAACGAACGTGCATTTGGAGCATTTATACTCCTTGCTGTTGTGTCTCCACAGCAAACAGACATAATCTCAAGCTCTAGTTGTGCTGCCATTTTATCCACGTGGGTGCGTTTGCATAGCTTGGACATTTTGGGGGTGCGCGGAACAGAGAGAAACAGCCGAGCAGTCTCTTGCTGCTGATGTGACATCACTTTGGCTGTTTGGACCCTCGAGCCCCTTGCGGATGCGTCAAGTGTAAATCAAGCTTAACTCGGTGCACAGGGTCCATCATCACTACGGTCTACATCCTTGTGAACTCTACTGAAAGACTAAGCAAAGGGCCTAAGCATAAATCCAGGGTGGCAGCAGCCATTGACACGAACGTTCATGGACAGCATGACCATAACTACACAGTCAGTGAAAGAAGGGAGATGGCTGCTTGAAGACTTGGACAGGCCTGGACAGTCTGGGGGAGGTGGGGGGCTGCAGCCTATCCCAGAATTAATTGGGCAAGAGGCAAGAATACACCCTGGACAGGTAGCCAATCCATCACAGGACACACATCATTCACTCACACCCTCATACTGCACCTACGGGCACCTATGCTGCCTACCTGCCAATGAGCAACACCACAACTAAAAAAACCCTCAGCAAGCCAACCAACTAAGAGCAACTAGCTTTACCTCGTAACAGAAACACAATCAAACACTAGATTTTAAATTTGGCGCTGTAATCTTCACTCCTTATCAACAATTCTCACATACGGTTGCATAAGCTACAATCTCCATCCAACCAGTAAAGTATACATAACCATGGCCTTAACTTTGATGTCTTCTGGAGGACATTTCCCACAACCCACCACCACCACCAACCGTGCAGCAGCATGCTTCTAGCTCCATCCCTAAACTAAGTTCTGTCCCATCATATCAGTGCAGCAGCATCCAACCAGTGAAGGCACATAACCATGGCCCTACCTTTGTTGTCTTCTGGAGACACCACCATCAACACCAACCGTGCAGTGGTAGCAACAGCGTTGCTTCTTGCTCATCACAAACTAATGTCTCAAATTCCACCAACTCTCAAATCTGTACCAGAGCTTTCAGTAACATACAGCTTAAAACTCTACACCGACTGTATAATTCATTCATAAAATAACAATGGTAGCAACTCACAGCAACTAGCTTTTCCTGAATGTTACAGAAACACAATCAAGCGTTCCAGACCAAAATTTCAATTGATTGATGCATCTAGTTGTCTAGTTTGATTGCAGAGCAGGGGAAAGAAGGAATTGTGTTTAACTCGAACAGCAAAACACAGCATAACCATTCATGCAATCACAGCAATTACACACACAATACCTGGTAAATGTGAAGCTTCCTGTAAATATAAAACAAGCGGATGCAAAACATAATAAGTCTGGTAAATATAGTATTTGCAATGATTTAAAAAAGTAAAAAAAAACTCAGGAAAGGTAAAACCGACTGTTCTAGGCTGGAATCGTGTAGTCAAGCACACATTGGGCACGATTCTGTGCTTATTTGCTGGTGAAGGGACAATCATTTAAGTAGAAGTTTCATCATTGAGTTTGTTTACTTGCTGATGAAGGCTAGGTGCAGAAACATTAGCATTTCTATAAGCCTATTAAATATGAATGGGAACACATATTACCTTGGGATGGACAATACGGTAATTCTGAGGCTGATAAGAAGTGGTATTTGACTGGTCAGTTT
Organism: Conger conger; assembly: GCF_963514075.1. Classification (NCBI taxonomy): domain Eukaryota; kingdom Metazoa; phylum Chordata; class Actinopteri; order Anguilliformes; family Congridae; genus Conger; species Conger conger. Next base: position 15,586,771 of record NC_083769.1, read on the forward strand.
GTTTTCCGGGCAGTCTGAAATGCAGATTTCAATAGATTTAATAATATGGGGCATCAAACTGCCCATGTTCTACTTCTTCAATTCCCAAAATTTAACAGATTTAACATAGGCTCATTAGCCCCATTGACTAAAACGTAAAAGTGATATGGGGGGCCAATTTTGCAATGTAGTTATACTGACAAACAAATGCCAAAAAAAACAAAAACACAAACAAAACCAGAAGCATCTTAAAATAAAAATAAACTAATAAAAAAAAATAAAAAAAAACATGATCATGATCAACACATGATCTGAACCCAACTCATTAAGACAACATAAACAGGATAGAATGTGGCATAAAATAAAACGCCTGCCACAAACGCACGCACGCATGCACATCAATGGTAAAGACAGCCGACAGCCGACAGCCCTCAAGAAGGGTGTTTATACAGACTGCTGCTGTGATTGACTGCAGAAATTTGAATTTGATTCAGCCAATCAAGAAGAATGGGAAGTTTGAGTGGCAGTCAGTGGGCGGGTACCTCAGCGAATGGGAAGGACAAAATTGAGACCCACAGAGCCAAAAAATGTCTCATTCCAATTGCCTATTTTGCTCCTCTTTTTTCTTTTTCTTTATCTACTCCTTGCTCCATCAGGAGAGGCTAAGGAAAGTGGCAATAAAAATACGTTAAGATGGGGAAGTCGAGAACATGAATTAGGCAAATGGAATATCCTTGCTCCTTAAAACGTCACTTCAAAGCCACACCGACGTGGCAGATGTGTGGCAGATGGGTGGATCCACTGGTCGATCATTTATACATCAGAATTTCCGAAAAATATGTTCTACAAGGGATGCGCTGATGTTTTCTTGCTCAAAGGAAAGATTGGGAGTTCCTAACTATGCCTTTCCAAAATTGGCAAGCGAACCATTTACAAATGACAAGTAGAGAGGATTCCACAGGTCAAGGGAGAAAGCAAGCCAAAATGGGCACAGGTTTTTCAATGTTTCTATGCGTACAAATAACTGCTCAATATTTCTGGGCCATTTGTGAATGTGGAAAAGTATTAAAACAACAAAGATTTAAGTTCCCTGGACATTTGATTTTTGAATTCTACTGGCAATCGTCATCTTTGCATCATGCTATTACTTGTGATATTGGAGAAAATACTGCAAGGCAGAATCTTCAATATGTTGAACCACTGCCCCTCAAGCTGTGTCAATTATTCACAAATTGTCCAGGCTGATGAATTGTACCTTCTCCTGGAAGGATGGAGTTTTTTTCAGAGCATCTGATAACAGTTTGCCACAGCCGTCGCTGTCTGAATTTTTATGAAGCAATTTCTGTAAATTCTTTGCATTTTGAGCAGGGCCTGCGTCCTTCATCCTCTCCTAAAGTGGCTGTGAAAATAGTCTTGAGCACACTTCTTTTTCGTTTTCAAAAGGCACTTTTTTGCCATCAAATTGCGAGATTCACTCTAATGTTTTGGCCCTTTTACAATTTGATCTTTCATTTTAGGGAGTTACTGCTGTCAGTAGCCTGATATCACTGTGTGTAACAAGGTCATCTATGTCAAACTCTCCCTTCTCTTTCTCTCCGTCCCTCTCTCTCATTCTCAGTCTCACACTGTGAGAGATTTAGATTGAGAATTTAAATTTGGCATGACTATTAATAATTAACACGTGACTGTGTGTGAGTGCATTTGTGAGTGCATGTAAATTGATGTGAGTGCGTACATTGTGCAAGCATACGAATGCATGTGTATGTTTTGTATTTGTGCATGCATGCACGTCCAAGCTTGTGAGTGCATTTGCATGCATGCTGTGTGTGTGAGTACTGTCAATCATCTTCCGTGTCTGACATTTGTTTTATTTACAGATGATACTATTTACTCAGCAGTTGATAGAATTGCGAGTTTCAAAAAGAAAGCACTTAACCCTTGTGTAGTCTTAATATTCTGTATACTCCCTTTGTCCTAAGGGTAAAAAATTACCGGCCTTCACTAAACCCCTAAAATAGAGCAGCTTAATTTAATTAATTTTAAACCCCAATATCTATTTTGCATGAAGGAACAACCTGTCACTCCATACAAAATTTGCCATCAAATTTCAAGTTTAAAAAAATATCGAAAAATTGCATTCTGAATGGCCTCGTCCACAACAAACTGTTCATGTTTGGCTGAGCTACAATTCAGAAGCTAGCTATTATCTTAGAATGAACAGGTTATACATATTCGTCATAGTTGGCCTTTTAAAAGTTGTTTTTGTATTGCTTATTATTGTATGCCTCTGCAAGGGCTTGATATACATTTATTGAGTTATTATTGTGGTGCAAATTAATTTTAACAGAATGCAAATGAATGTGTGTAAAATGCAGATTTTTATATATCCTGCCTTCCCAAAAACACAATATTCCATTAGCTAGTGCGACCGCTGAACATTGCTATAGTATTGTGGTGTTGAACAGATGTGTTCCATTTCAGGTCATTGCTGCGGTCAAGGTCAGAGCCTGGTTGTAAATGCACTTCATTACAGAAGCCCATCCATAGCGTCAACAGTGATAAAAGCTGTCTGCCAGGCAGCTCCTTTCCACACAAACTATCTTCAAAATAGCCCCTGCAGATTTCTCTGTCTGTGTCTAATTGCCTCTTTAAAAAGGGGTTTATTCATCTGTGCTAGCTTTATTTCCCATGAGAGAAAGAAGAAGAAAAAAAATCGATGGGCTGAGATCGATGGTAGATCGATGCCCGGAGTGTGTACATGTAAAAAGATGGATGCAGCGTTGCGTCGTCTGATCTGTGGGCCTTATGTACTATTCAAACACTAGATATGAATCTCTATAACTGACCTGTGATCTGTTTAGTAGTCATGTACTACAGTCAAACCCACACTTCAATTTAAATGTGAATCTCTCTAACTGACCTGTGATCTGTTAGGTACTCCTGTACTACAGTCAAACCCACACTCCAATATCACACTAAATGCAGTCAGTGACAACATCTCTCAAAATCCATGATTTATTTTCTCACTCAAACACAACCACCAGCAAAACTCTGTGTATCTACAGGACATTTGGCACATGTTAACATTACATTAATTACATTAATGGCATTTGGCGGATGCTCTTATCCAGAGTGACGTACAGTTTATTAGACTAAGCAGGAGACAATCCTCCCCTGGAGCAATTCAGGGTTAAGGGCCCAACGGCTGTGTGGATCTTATTGTGGCTACACCGGGGATCTAACCACTGACCTTGCGGGTCCCAGTCATGTACCTTAACCACTACACTACAGGCCACCCTAACATACTGTTTTCAAAACATTCATAATCTTATGGGACAATGCCCTCACAGAGTGGTTTGAAGCCCATCCAAGGATGTTGTCACTTTTACTCCCACTTTACACCATTCCTTAACTCCATAGAATAATTATTTCCCTCATGGAGGTGGAAGGCAGATGTACGTATGACCACCGTCCACATGATCAGATGTCCCTCCTGAATGCAATGAATGCTGCATGCCAGGGCATAGCATCTGCAGGAGGTTGCCAGGGATGGATCAGGCATTCAAAGAGGTTTTTTCCTTTGTGTATAGCAAGCGTAATTCCCTCAAAGCTCAGGCAGACAAAAGTGGCTTTCTTGCTACTGGTTTATTTGAAGGCTTCTCTCCAGATCCACAGTGAAAACTAAACACAATATTGACAGGAAAATATCGAGACGATGTTAGCTTAACATAATAGCATGCACAGCATGTGAAATAACATTTATCAAGTAAAATACAGACAAACAAAACAACATACCTCGTTGGCTGCATGCTACAAAAAAGGGAATATTCTTCCTTACAAACGTTAACAAAGTAAACCTGTTGTGACCAGCATAAAACTTAAACGGCGCATATATGATTTCTTTGCTACTACTTGCCTACCGGAGTTCCTCCAAATTCTTACTCACACGAGAGCATCTTAACGAGGTATGTATGTAATTTTGCCTTGAGCTGAGACTTCAAAATAATAGTACTATTGCATGTACTGAATGAAATTTATAAATAACAAATGCAACTTAAATGAACTTAATATTGGGATTGGTCTTCAAAAAGTAGACAAATTATATAAATTATTTAAACAACAGAATGACAACAGTTACAGCAAGAGTGGATATAAGGTGTAATATAGATGAGAACCCGTAGCCCAATCCTGAGGAACAGGTTGACTAGCATTGATGTACATATTTATCAATAAGTACATATACGGCAGACATTGAGGTAGCCTGTAGCGTAGTGGTTAAGGTAAATGACTGGGACCCGCAGGGTCGGTGGTTTGATCCCCGGTGTAGCCACAATAAGATCCGCACGGCCGTTGGGCCTTTAACCCTGCATTGCTCCAGGGGAGGATTGTCTCCTGCTTAGTCTAATCAACTGTCGCTCTGGATAAGAGCGTCTGCCAAATGCCAGTAATGTAATGTAATATTCTATACATAGTATATACTATGTGTCTGTTTGTTTTCTAATACAGTATAGGAATTTCTATTTCATTTGGTGTATTTTGCATTTACATTTTGTGTTGGCATTTCAGAATTAGAGCACAAGAAAGTGCTCAAGAAGGTGTGTACATTTCACAGAAAACCCTTACTGTGAAACCGACACCACTTCCTGTCACACGCAACCGACAGAATCACCACAGTTTAGCGCATACATCTCTCTCACAAAAAAAAACATGCAAGACCTTGATTGATACTAATTTAAGAACAGTACGCAGCACTTAATTAACTGCTCATTATATTACAAAAATAAACATTCTAAAATGTGGTGTGAGCAACTGGAAAAATAGTCAATTAAATATAGTGAGGAAAGGCAGGGTGGGGGAGGGTAAAATGGGGGGGGGGGGGGGCTTTTTGGTAAAAAAATGTCACTGGGTGCTTATTAAACCTGTTACTCTGATGGGATTGGTGGGGGAGCCATCTAGCACTGCCTCCTGTTGTATGCAAATCAGCCTAATTAATCTTCACATCTCGTTAAAGTTTCCCTAACGATGCCATTTATGGGAGGAGTCAAATACCTGACAGTATGCGTGAGCAGCAGCGTCCATATTTCATCAGTTCCACAGTGTCGTTTATAGAGTCATTCCTCTTATCGTTTTATTGTTTGTTCTTTTATTTCCCCGCGTGAAGGCCCAGGCCAGGGCTCGGGTCAAGGCATAAGCAGGTGTAAATGCAGGGCTTTGACGTCTGTTTGAACTCAAACAGACAGCTTTTGCCATCGACAGTGAGGAGGGGGACTCTTAGCATGCAGAAATAAATGTGCGTACTAAAGGAAGGAGCTCGACTCAGCAGATGACCAGACATTGACTGGAATATGGGTTGATGTTATTGGTTGAATCATAGTACATAATAAAAAATGAAAAGAATGAACACGAATAAGATTATAACTGGATGTGATGGATGGAGAGACAAAGGCTACATACCTTGAGGAGAGATTAGATGGAAAGATTTGCAGTGCAGTCTAGATTTGTGCACAGTGACACACACACACACACACACACACACACGTGGATATACACATGAACACACAAACACATTTCTGCACAGTGAAATACACACAGAGACAGGTTGACACACACACACACACACACACACACACACTTGCATTGACACACTATGCTGACACTCCAGATTGTACTGATTTGCATAGATTAGCGGCTGCCAGTCAAGTCGAAGTTAATAGTCTGAATCACGGCAAAGCAAGGGTGTTTAAATGAATTAATCAAGCGTGGTTCATTAAGCTCATTAAGCTAATCTGTAATCACATCCACCGGAAATTACAGTTAATTAAGAGGCTCACTCCTTACTTTATTGTGTTTTACAGCCTGACAGTAGATTTATTACAGGTCAGGGATTGGCTCAGACAAAGTCAATCACACAGGAAGCCAGTCCCAGTGCAGAGTTCTGCAGGAAGATCCCACCCATCTTCAGCCCCTTGGGTGCATGTAATTACAACTGCTACCATAAAACGCATATTACTGTGATAGCTACACCATTATTATTATTATTATTATTATTGCAGATTTGATAATCTAATATTTTTGCGGTTTCCTCCATTGTTTTCACAGCCACAGCCATATCATAAAACAAAATATAAATAGTCTAAAAATATGGTTTTATGGTCTTTTGCATGGCAAGTTTCCTTTCAGCACAGCAGACAGTGCAGCTATAACTCAAAGGCAGTCATTCTGGAAACGTTTGTCTGTTTATCTGAATGGTTACATTTGAATTGAAACCTTGCAAAACAACACTGTCATACACATGCCACAACAGCTGGCCAAAGATGACATAAGAGTGTCATCACATTTTTCGGTGAATGTTATGACAGATGTTATGTCACTTGTTGACATGACAATTCATGTAATTCGCCAAATGTAGGTACTTGTGCTAGCTGAAGCCAAAGTGTTATTCAATTCAATTTATTTTGTATAGCACTTTTCACAGAAGACTGTCACAAAGCCGTTTTACAGAGTGAATCGATCATTTCAGCCCTAAGCCCCGAATAGCATATGAGGTAAACGACTCCCATAGGGGAGAAAACCTTCAAACTGCGGCGAGAAGAAACTCCCTCGGAATCTCTGGAGAAACCTGGCTCGTGCCTGAGCTAAAGGAGGTTCTTGCATTCATTTTTTGAATAAAGAGAATGTTAACCTCACTTTGAAAACGACAGAAAGAAAATGACGAAACAACGTGATAACGAAAATAAGTGCGCAAAGCAGACCCCGCCTCTAGCTCAGCTGACAGTAACAGAGCTGCTAACGCGAGGCGAGGGAAAATAGGCACTTTACATTACATTACATTACATTAATGGCATTTGGCAGACGCTCTTATCCAGAGCGACGTACAGTTGATTAGACTAAGCAGGGGACAATCCTCCCCTGGAGCAATGCAGGGTTAAGGGCCTTGCTCAAGGGCCCAACAGCTGTGCGGATCATATTGTGGCTACACTGGGATTAGAACCACTGACCTTGCGTGTCCCAGTCATTCACCTTAACCACTACGCTACAGGCTGCCCCAGGCATCTGCCGAACACGGGCGCACCCAAGCGCACACAGGCGTCTGCCGAACACAGGCGTCTGCCGAACTCGAGGGCAGCACGCCGTGGAGAACCCAGCAGAGGGCGAGCAAGCAACAGGGCGATGAACGTCTTTGAACCCCACTCTAGCCCAAACTGAAAGAGGTTCCTGCATCTCTTTTAATTTTGAACAAGGGCACCCTCCCACGGCCCCAGCCGGCTAACACCGTGACAAAGTGTTGTTTCGTGGTACAGAACGCGTTATGACACATTGACATCGCCGCCATAATTCGCTAGTTCCACCCGGGGAGCTACACGTCAAGTTTCCTCCTCCGACCCGCCAACGCCTGTGTGCCTCTCGCAGATCCACGCTGCAGGTTGCAGCTATGAGCGCAGTTGGGGATGCAAAACTACAGAGAAAAAGGAAGAGAAAAGCAAATGGAGGTGGAACTTCTGCATGACGATGGAACAGCTTGCCACTGCAGACACACGCCGATGCCAAACCCGGCAATGCTTTCACAGATGAGCCAAACAGCAAACATGTTGCCACTGGTAACAGATTAACAAACATCATATATTCATTGATGAATGAGTTTTGGGGGAAAAACAATAACAACAACTGGTCCCAGGCCACAAGGCATGTGTGAGATGGGCCAAATTAATCAAGGACCATTAATCATGCTTTCTGAAAGCAAACAGCTTTTTGTCTGTCGAACAAATAAAATGTAAAAAAAGCATTTAAAACCATTTAAAAGTCTGTCTTCATTTTGAAACCATATTTTTTGTTTGGTCTGTTTTCATACTGAAATCATTTTAAGTTTGGTCTGTTTTCATATTGAAACCGCATGTTTGTTTGGTCTGTTTTCATACTGAAATCATTTTAAGTTTGGTCTGTTTTCATATTGAAACTGTATTTTCGTTTGGTCTGTTTTCATACTGAAACCATTTTAAGTTTGGTCTGTTTTCATATTGAAACCGTATTTTCGTTTGGTCTGTTTTCATATTGAAACCGTATTTTGGCTTGGTCTGTTTTCATATTGAAACTGTATTTTGGCTTGGTCTGTTTTCATATTGAAACCGTATTTTGGCTTGGTCTGTTTTTATATTGAAACCGTATTTTGGCTTGGTCTGTTTTCATATTGAAACTGTATTTTGGCTTGGTCTGTTTTCATATTGAAACTGTATTTTGGCTTGGTCTGTTTTTTTGTATTGAAACCGTATTTTGGCTTGGTCTGTTTTCATATTGAAACCGTATTTTGGCTTGGTCTGTTTTCATACTGAAACCGTATTTTGGCTTGGTCTGTTTTCATACTGAAACCGTATTTTGGCTTGGTCTGTTTTCATACTGAAACCGTATTTTGGCTTGGTCTGTTTTTATATTGAAACCGTATTTTGGCTTGGTCTGTTTTCATATTGAAACCGTATTTTGGCTTGGTCTGTTTTCATATTGAAACCGTATTTTGGCTTGGTCTGTTTTTATATTGAAACCGTATTTTGGCTTGGTCTGTTTTCATATTGAAACCGTATTTTGGCTTGGTCTGTTTTCATATTGAAACCGTATTTTGGCTTGGTCTGTTTTCATACTGAAACCGTATTTTGGCTTGGTCTGTTTTCATACTGAAACCGTATTTTGGCTTGGTCTGTTTTTATATTGAAACCGTATTTTGGCTTGGTCTGTTTTCATATTGAAACCGTATTTTGGCTTGGTCTGTTTTCATATTGAAACCGTATTTTGGCTTGGTCTGTTTTTATATTGAAACCGTATTTTGGCTTGGTCTGTTTTCATATTGAAACCGTATTTTGGCTTGGTCTGTTTTCATATTGAAACCGTATTTTGGCTTGGTCTGTTTTTATATTGAAACCGTATTTTGGCTTGGTCTGTTTTCATACTGAAACCGTATTTTGGCTTGGTCTGTTTTCATACTGAAACCGTATTTTGGCTTGGTCTGTTTTCATATTGAAACTGTATTTTGGCTTGGTCTGTTTTCATACTGAAACCGTATTTTGGCTTGGTCTGTTTTCATATTGAAAACGTATTTTGGCTTGGTCTGTTTTCATATTGAAACCGTATTTTGGCTTGGTCTGTTTTCATATTGAAACTGTATTTTGGCTTGGTCTGTTTTCATACTGAAACCGTATTTTGGCTTGGTCTGTTTTCATACTGAAACCGTATTTTGGCTTGGTCTGTTTTCATACTGAAACCGTATTTTGGCTTGGTCTGTTTTCATACTGAAACCGTATTTTGGCTTGGTCTGTTTTTATATTGAAACCGTATTTTGGCTTGGTCTGTTTTCATATTGAAACCGTATTTTGGCTTGGTCTGTTTTCATATTGAAACCGTATTTTGGCTTGGTCTGTTTTTATATTGAAACCGTATTTTGGCTTGGTCTGTTTTCATATTGAAACCGTATTTTGGCTTGGTCTGTTTTCATATTGAAACCGTATTTTGGCTTGGTCTGTTTTTATATTGAAACCGTATTTTGGCTTGGTCTGTTTTCATACTGAAACCGTATTTTGGCTTGGTCTGTTTTCATACTGAAACCGTATTTTGGCTTGGTCTGTTTTCATATTGAAACTGTATTTTGGCTTGGTCTGTTTTCATACTGAAACCGTATTTTGGCTTGGTCTGTTTTCATACTGAAACCGTATTTTGGCTTGGTCTGTTTTCATATTGAAACTGTATTTTGGCTTGGTCTGTTTTCATACTGAAACCGTATTTTGGCTTGGTCTGTTTTCATATTGAAAACGTATTTTGGCTTGGTCTGTTTTCATATTGAAACCGTATTTTGGCTTGGTCTGTTTTCATATTGAAACTGTATTTTGGCTTGGTCTGTTTTCATACTGAAACCGTATTTTGGCTTGGTCTGTTTTCATATTGAAAACGTATTTTGGCTTGGTCTGTTTTCATATTGAAACCGTATTTTGGCTTGGTCTGTTTTCATATTGAAACTGTATTTTGGCTTGGTCTGTTTTCATATTGAAACCGTATTTTGGCTTGGTCTGTTTTCATACTGAAACCGTATTTTGGCTTGGTCTGTTTTCATACTGAAACCGTATTTTGGCTTGGTCTGTTTTCATACTGAAACCGTATTTTGGCTTGGTCTGTTTTTATATTGAAACCGTATTTTGGCTTGGTCTGTTTTCATACTGAAACCGTATTTTGGCTTGGTCTGTTTTCATATTGAAACCGTATTTTGGCTTGGTCTGTTTTCATACTGAAACCGTATTTTGGCTTGGTCTGTTTTCATATTGAAACCGTATTTTGGCTTGGTCTGTTTTCATATTGAAACCGTATTTTGGCTTGGTCTGTTTTCATATTGAAACCGTATTTTGGCTTGGTCTGTTTTCATATTGAAACCGTATTTTGGCTTGGTCTGTTTTCATATTGAAACCGTATTTTGGCTTGGTCTGTTTTCATACTGAAACCGTATTTTGGCTTGGTCTGTTTTCATATTGAAACCGTATTTTGGCTTGGTCTGTTTTCATACTGAAACCGTATTTTGGCTTGGTCTGTTTTCATATTGAAACCGTATTTTGGCTTGGTCTGTTTTCATACTGAAACTGTATTTTCGTTTGGTCTGTTTTCATACTGAAACCATTTTAAGTTTGGTCTGTTTTCATATTGAAACCGTATTTTCGTTTGGTCTGTTTTCATATTGAAACCGTATTTTCGTTTGGTCTGTTTTCATATTGAAACCGTATTTTGGCTTGGTCTGTTTTCATACTGAAACCGTATTTTGGCTTGGTCTGTTTTCATACTGAAACCGTATTTTGGCTTGGTCTGTTTTCATACTGAAACCGTATTTTGGCTTGGTCTGTTTTCATACTGAAACCGTATTTTGGCTTGGTCTGTTTTCATATTGAAACTGTATTTTGGCTTGGTCTGTTTTCATACTGAAACCGTATTTTGGCTTGGTCTGTTTTCATACTGAAACCGTATTTTGGCTTGGTCTGTTTTCATATTGAAACCGTATTTTGGCTTGGTCTGTTTTCATATTGAAACCGTATTTTGGCTTGGTCTGTTTTCATACTGAAACCGTATTTTGGCTTGGTCTGTTTTCATACTGAAACCGTATTTTGGCTTGGTCTGTTTTCATACTGAAACCGTATTTTGGCTTGGTCTGTTTTTATATTGAAACCGTATTTTGGCTTGGTCTGTTTTCATACTGAAACCGTATTTTGGCTTGGTCTGTTTTCATACTGAAACCGTATTTTGGCTTGGTCTGTTTTTATATTGAAACCGTATTTTGGCTTGGTCTGTTTTCATATTGAAACCGTATTTTGGCTTGGTCTGTTTTCATATTGAAACCGTATTTTGGCTTGGTCTGTTTTTATATTGAAACCGTATTTTGGCTTGGTCTGTTTTCATATTGAAACCGTATTTTGGCTTGGTCTGTTTTCATATTGAAACCGTATTTTGGCTTGGTCTGTTTTCATATTGAAACCGTATTTTGGCTTGGTCTGTTTTCATATTGAAACTGTATTTTGGCTTGGTCTGTTTTCATACTGAAACCGTATTTTGGCTTGGTCTGTTTTCATACTGAAACCGTATTTTGGCTTGGTCTGTTTTCATACTGAAACCGTATTTTGGCTTGGTCTGTTTTCATACTGAAACCGTATTTTGGCTTGGTCTGTTTTTATATTGAAACCGTATTTTGGCTTGGTCTGTTTTCATACTGAAACCGTATTTTGGCTTGGTCTGTTTTCATATTGAAACCGTATTTTGGCTTGGTCTGTTTTCATACTGAAACCGTATTTTGGCTTGGTCTGTTTTCATATTGAAACCGTATTTTGGCTTGGTCTGTTTTCATATTGAAACCGTATTTTGGCTTGGTCTGTTTTCATACTGAAACCGTATTTTGGCTTGGTCTGTTTTCATACTGAAACCGTATTTTGGCTTGGTCTGTTTTCATACTGAAACCGTATTTTGGCTTGGTCTGTTTTCATACTGAAACCGTATTTTGGCTTGGTCTGTTTTCATACTGAAACCGTATTTTGGCTTGGTCTGTTTTCATACTGAAACCGTATTTTGGCTTGGTCTGTTTTCATACTGAAACCGTATTTTGGCTTGGTCTGTTTTCATGCAGGATCAGTGGCGGGTCAGACATCTCCCTCAGCTGTGCACAGTGAGGCTCTGAGGAGACCATTCACACAGCGCACAGTGAAAAGCTGGAATACATTTAGAAATCCGCTATTAGTGCCCATCTGTCTGCAGCTTCTGAAACAGAGACCGCGGCCAAATGCGTCCACCAGAGTCGGCTTAATGAATGTCATTATGGGGACAAAGCACGCTTTTATGTACCCTGTGTCTGTGTGAGTGAGTGTGTGCACGTGCGTCTGCATGTGAGTGTGTGTGAGAGTGTCTGTGTGTCTGTCTGCGGTTGGCACCAGCTTAGGTGATTCAATGTACCTAAGTCAATGCTAAAAATACGAAGTCAATCATTTTTTCCTAAAAGAAAATGTGGTTGCAGTCTGTGTGCTTTTTTTACCCATCTCCCTATGTGCCAATTTTCTTTAAGGTATTAAGACAATACTTTGTGGACGAATCAGGGACAGCTTGCATCACTGCCTAGTCACACTCTTGGCACACGCTTGGTGGAGGAGCCGTGCTCAGCAGGCCATATAAGGGCGGCACCGATACCCTTCAGAACACTTTTCACAAGCCCATAGATTGTCATCACAGATGGACTGGCTGCAGATTTTAGTTAAGTTGAGCCCTGTCCTGGGGTCAGGGTTGGGGCCCTTGCGATAGTGGTTTCAGGAACAAGGGAAGGAATGAAGGGACAGGTGAAAAATTGGCTCAGGAGAAGGGAGGATGGGTGCAGGGGTATATCTGAGAAAGACAGACAGAGAGAGAGGGGGAGGGAAGGAGAGATGAGGGAAAGAGAGAAAACAGACAGGTGTTGCCTGTTGCAGTCCTCATGCTCTTTCAGAAATGCTAATATTATTTCACCCCCCCCCCCCCCGCTTTCTCTCTCTCCCTTCATCTGTAGTTTTAGGGTGTGAAGTGTGGGTCAGTGCAGCCCCAGAAAGCAGGGAAGGTTGCTGACATACCTCAGACCTTTTCCTGTTTAATTTAACGCCTTCCAGTTCGTCTAAAGGCACACGTGAGTCACACTGCTGCCGCAAGCTCATCCTCTCTGGGCTTCCAGGTCTCCTCGAGCATGTTCCCAAAAGCGTTGAGTGTGCCTGTGTGTTTCTCCATAAGAATCAGCCCGGCTTTAGCGAATCCTCATGACTCCACACTCCAACAGAGATACTGATAAAAAAAAACTAAACAATAATGGCTTTGTGGCTCGCCATCTGCACACCAATTTCAGTGATACTTTTCTGACTGACTATGGAATTACGTCTGTGTATGTTGGCACACAGACATATATATATCACAAAAATTATTCACTCAAAGGGCAGGTAAATTGTGAAGCGTGTTCTTGTGTGAAACTTCACTCAAATATTTGGTGTCCTATAAACAATGTATTTCTGACAATAACAATTTTTTGTGGAAAGTATCAGTTCAGACCTCATCATTCTCAGCCTTGGTGTTTTCTGGGCAATGGGCAGCCCACAGGATACTAACACTGCCAGAGCCCAAAAAAAAGAATAAAGGAAAAATTGAGAAAAGAACACAGACATAAAGTAGTATATAGTTCAGGATTACTGAGAGCAGCACTAATAAAGAAAGTGTTGACAGATGCATTTTAAAATAGCTTATTAACCAGCAAAATGATTGCTGATTACAGAAACCATTTTATTACATTTATTTGTAATTCCTTGATTGTTGTTCAATACTGACCACACACTGATAGTTTGTGCTGAGGCCCAGATAATATAATCCAAACTGCATTGTGTTTCATTCATTTGTATGAACATAATTTTACTGCGTTACTGCGCATAACTCTGTCAGTGGCCAGAGAAAGCAGGGAGAGCTGTCTCTGGCATACAGGTCTGTAATAACTTCTTCCAGCTACGCTGCTCAGTGTATAAAATGTTACCGGTCGCTAGCATTGCAGACGACATTATATCATGAGTGCTCCCCTATGTTTATATTTAATCAAAATTGTACGAAGCCTTTGTCTAAGCAGAAAAACATAGTCAATATTTATAGCAGAAGTATAGCAAGTATACTACTCAGTAAAAATGTTATCTTACTAAATATGCGGCAGACCCCGACCTAGTTCCCATCTTAAAATGAGTATTATATCCTGTTTTCTTACATGTCAGTACAAGTGCTTGTTTCTATGCTTTAAGCTGGGTTTAATTCACTTCCGTGCACCCGAATACATACACATATGTAAACACGCAAAAACACCCACTCGTGCACACGCTTACATACACATATGTAAACACGCACCCATACACACACATACGCACAAAAGACATACGCACATCTGCATGAGCCCAAATAATCATTTCCACTGCTTATTCAATCAAGTATGTGCAGGCAATAATGTCTTTCATGGGAACTGAAGATCACATGGACAGTTGATGTTTCACCTCAGATACCTACAGCATCATGAGATACCTACAGACCTACAGCTTCAGATAAATACAGCTTCATCTACTACCTACAGCACCCACAGCTATAGCTTCATCAGTTAACTACAACTTCAGATACCAACAGCCTCATCAGTTAACAACAGCCTCATAAGATACAGACAGTTTCATTAGATACCTACAGCAGCATCAACTGCGTGTGTGTGTCTGATGAGCATTGCAGTGAAGCAGTAGGGCATCATTGAGCAGGTACATGGGTGAGTCATAGTGAATTGAATGCCAATTAGCAGTGTGTGTGAGCTATAAAAGATGTTTAAAAATCAATACATTGATATGCGTGTTTGCACAGATCTACACAGTCTGCACAGACTAAGGCAGATTTAAAGAGGCCAAATAGTCAAATTGCAGGAGAATTGACCAGAAAATCTGCAAAATTGATTAATGTGGCATGGGGAGCGCTGTTAAAATGATTGTTGAACATTACTGTTAAACATTTGCCAAACATGAAAGAACTGCTTTGGCAAAGGGCACATCGATAGGCACAATAGCCACAAAACACCCCAAACAGCGTCAAAAATGATTACAGAATGGAATCAACGACCCAGTGAAAACACATCTGTAGGTCACGAGTTCCACAGAGATGGCAATACTGGCAGGGCTGCCAGGCTAGAATAATGCACCAGGACACACAGCCTGGATATGATGCATCATATTTTATTATTTTTCCCTACATTTGTGGGTGAGAGGAGAGGACAGAAACCCAGGAAGGTTAAACCAGGAAGACTCCCCACCCCTAACCCCTGACCCCTGACTCTGTCTGTCACCCCTCTTCCTCTGGCTTTCCCTGCTGTCTGTCCATCAGGAGTGTTCCCCAAGAGGACAGACAGACCACCTCCAGAAACGACCTCATTTCCTGTCTGGTGCTGGCGGGATTAAAATGGAGCTGGGAGCTGTAGTGTTTACATCACAAACAGTCACTTCACAATCTCACCGTGAGGCTATAGCAGTGAACCCGTGAACAGATGAACATCGGGAACCCAGGCAACAAATAAACACATGAAACCAAGCAGTGTAGCCAATGTCACTATGAAAAAGAAAAGGAAAAATAGACCCCTATCAATTATTAAAACCTGTCAATTTTTCAAAACAATGGCCATATTCATCCCCGATTAATCTTGAAAATACACAATGCCAATATTAACATAACATAAAACAATGATGAGAACAGGCTATAGACGCCAAATGATCACTAGACAAAAAATGGGCAATGGTGCATTGCTTCTAGAGTTGAACAATTTCAACAATTTCTGGCGCACGGAGCAGCATGTGAGTGTGGGGAGCCGGAGGAGACCGCTGACCACATAGTCACCGCCTGTCCCCTGTATAAACCACCCAGACCGCTGACCACATAGTCACCGCCTGTCCCCTGTATAAACCACGCAGACCGCTGACCACATAGTCACCGCCTGTCCCCTGTATAAACCACCCAGACCGCTGACCGCATAGTCACCGCCTGTCCCCTGTATAAACCACGCAGACCGCTGACCACATAGTCACCGCCTGTCCCCTGTATAAACCACCCAGACCGCTGACCACATAGTCACCGCCTGTCCCCTGTATAAACCACGCAGACCGCTGACCACATAGTCACCGCCTGTCCCCTGTATAAACCACCCAGACCACTGACCACATAGTCACCGCCTGTCCCCTGTATAAACCACGCAGACCGCTGACCACATAGTCACCGTCCGTCCCCTGTATAAACCACCCAGACCGCTGACCACATAGTCACCGCCTGTCCCCTGTATAAACCACGCAGACCGCTGACCACATAGTCACCGCCTGTCCCCTGTATAAACCACGCAGACCGCTGACCACATAGTCACCGCCTGTCCCCTGTATAAACCACGCAGACCGCTGACCGCATAGTCACCGCCTGTCCCCTGTATAAACCACGCAGACCGCTGACCGCATAGTCACCGTCTGTCCCCTGTATAAACCACGCAGACCGCTGACCGCATAGTCACCGCCTGTCCCCTGTATAAACCACGCAGACCGCTGACCGCATAGTCACTGTCCCCTGTATAAACCACGCAGACCGCTGACTGCATAGTCACTGTCCCCTGTATAAACCACGCAGACCGCTGACCGCATAGTCACTGTCCCCTGTATAAACCACCCTCGGAGGCCGGCCTCTTCGATGTGGGACCTGAGACGAGGGCGTGGCTGTCCGCTACTGAGCTGGACATCTGATGATGACACACGAAAGAAGAAGGACAATTTCAACGCTGGACAATGATACGGCCAAATTCAGGCTCCTTTTTAAGGGAAAGCAGAACACCATCAGCTCCTCAAAGCCCATCATGCTGGAACCCATCTCAAGACCCATCTAATGCACTGTGATGTTGATGATGCTACTTCACATACCCTGGGCTGCTGGAGGCCATATAAGCGTAGTGCCCAGATCCACTCAAGTACGGCTTCTCTCACAAGCACCAGTACAAAAGGGAACACACGTTCATGCTGGAAGAGGGCAAAGAGGACAGTCTACGCACAGGACCAAATACAAACCCCAGCACAGTGACGGCGAGATGTGGTGCAGGAGGTTAAACGTCATGGTCTCACGTCCATCTCTGTTAGGGGAGAGGAGTTAACCTCCTAAATACCTCCTAAGTCTGATTGGGTACACAATCCGCCCACCTAATCACCTCTCACGTCTGATTGGCTACACACTCCGCCCACCTTATCACCTCCTACGTCTGATTGCCGATACAATCCGCCCATCTAATCACCTCCCACGTCTGATTGGCGACACAATCTGCCCATCTAATCACCTCCCACGTCTGATTGGCTACACACTCCGCCCACCTAATCACCTCCAACGTCTGATTGGCTACATAATCAGCCCACCTTATCACTGCCTACATCTGTTTGGCTACACAATCCCTTGCATTCCTATTGACTTTCATTCCGTTGACTCAGTTGACTTACATGGTAAAAAATGTTTAAATTTTAAAACAAATAATAAAAAATAAAGTGACCTCACATCACCTACCCAGTTATTTCACGTTGAAAATCCTGTCAATTTGGGAAATCATGAATGTTTTCACATTCACTGGCTAAATAGTCATGAAGGAACATATTTGAAGTCAGAATATTAATTGCTAAAATCCTGTCCGACCAGAACCTCTTCGACCCAGAAGAGTAGAGGACAAAATTCAGTTGCATATGTTTGGCATATAGAATACTGTATCTTTGAATTGACATCATAATGTTAGACATCATTAACCCCTTTGTGCAAGCCCCCATGAGGCAATGGCACTGGCGTCATGAAACTACTCAACATTCAGTTCTCCTACAACCAAACTATGAATCAAAGCGACACTCTCTTTTCCGGAGTCATTGGTAAGCGATACACTATAAAATAAGTCAAAGCATGAGTTTCCAAGTGCCACCATTGTTGCTTAGTTAAGCTAATTAACAAGAACCCCCCTGCCCAGTCCCATCGGAAACCATTGTGACACATTGGGCGATAGCATTTATCTGGGAGCATAAACTCTAAGATACATACAAACATTTCACCAGCAAAAAATCATATTCTATCACAGCAACAAGATAAGTAAAATGGTAACATCTTCACTGCTCTTCAAATGGCTCCTTACATATTTCCTCCCAAGGCAGCATTTCAAACAGATTCATTTTCAAGACAGACTGAGAGAAAAATACTTGAGAAATAGGTGATCGAAGCTTGAATCTCAAGAACACTGAGAATCAGGAGACAGAGTGGCCTCATTGCTGTCCACTTAATGCACACCCACACTTCATTTACAGACCCACTGCATCCTGGGTATTGTAGTCCTGTATTTCATTCCGGTCTCCATTAAGAGAATGGAGGCCCAGTGACCTACCCTTGCAAAAAGCTCTGCTTTGCTTTGCAGGATAATGGTTGTAGCCTAAGCCAACTGTTGCCGTGTTCCAGATACCTCAGAAACCTTCCTATTCACAACCTTCCGACCAGGGAAGAAAACTGGAATAATTTCACAGCTTAACAAGTCAAGTTCTAAATAGGTTTTTGTATTTACTTTAATGTTCGCAACGGGTCGTGTATGTTAAGTAGCTTTGGAGCTTTTGGTGCAAAGAAAGTGGCAGAGCTATCATTGGCTTCTTACCAGTTGCCATGTTATTAACGGTAACCTCCGAGCTCTGAGCTTGTATTTCCAAGCACCCATGTAGGAGCTATGAGCTTCCGAGTTCACAAGAAAAGCAATTCCTGTTTCTTAGATTTACTCTGTTTACACTATAACTAAATGGAAACTACACTACTGAGATTAAGCATGGTTTTACCACAAAGGAGAGCTTTCACTGTAAAGATCCGTGAAATCTGGTCCTGAACCTCAACACACATATTGCACTTGTGTTTTATTTTTGGTTGTGTGGAATAAATAAGACCCAGAGAAATAGAAAAATTGTAAATCTGAAAATAATGAAGATTATTCAATAACTTAATGAGACTTAATTTCCCAAGGTCGTTGTACAATGGTAGCCAAGCCTCAGGAGAAGGCTGTGGTTTAAATGCCTCCTGTATTGATTCTCGCTTAAATCCATTTATCTCCATTTCAATTTTGTGTGGGTTTTAGTATCCTTAAGTCAGCAATTATTATAAATTGTTTTAATCGATTCACTGTGATGCCAAGCTTCTTAAAGTGTGATTCTGATTGATTATTGATCTGCTTAACCAGTCTTCACTGAGAGAAATACAAGTGCTTAACTCTTTTTTCCATTCCAATATGAAGTGGCATTAACTAATCTAGTTGTTCACATGAATGAATCATGTACAAATACATAAACAAAGCTTAACTTTCCAGTAGTTAGTCAGCAACTGCATTAGTTCATGCTAATTCATGAAACCTTATTGTAGGTTTCACTTGAGTAGATATAGTCTAACATGTTCCTCTTTGTACATTTCATTTAAACTCAAACATGGATACAAAGTTATGCATCAAATCTGTAATGCTATTACAGACATGATCGTTGACTTTATCCAATAGCTTAAGGGGATCCATTTAGTATATTCTTCCGAACGGTTAAAACTAGACAAAAATAAAAAGTTATATAAATATATAATACCAAGGATTCTGGGGTGAGAAATGAGTTGGGGCTTACAGGACTCATTAAGTCATTCCTTTTTCATGGAGCTTCCAGGTTCTCAGACCTTTTTATTTGTTTGTTTTACTTGTACGTTTTGTCTTTTCTGTGAATCTCCTCTCCTGTCTTCAAAGCCCATGAACAGATGTGTGCTGGTGGCAGATTTATTTGTCTGAATGCTATCCTTTGATCAAGACTGAGACAACCTGGAGTTCATTGCAATGTAAATAAATAACACCAGCTATGTGCCTCCAGCAGGACTGGCAAAGGGCTGTTTTCTGTCTGCTGTTGGGGTTCAGCATTAATGCTGACACAATTAGCATTGTGTAACAAACATTGCTTGTGTGCAAGACTAGAACAGTCTCACTTGTTCTGTGTCAAGGTGTTCAGAATGAGACTTGCCCATTTCTTGACTTCTACATTTCAAACACTGGGCTTTAGGCCATGTCATTTGAGTAAAAAAAATATATATATACAGTTTTTTAAATAAACCCTGGCTTATGGAACTGGACAGCTGAATTCTGTCAGATTTTAGGGAGCTGTAAATGAAAGGACCCACAAGGCCAGAGGAGTCCCCAAAGCTGTTCGTGGTGAGCCACAGTATCTGTTGTTTTTAAAATCAGCCATCAAGTTCACTCATTAACACAAACATTATATTGGTTCATTGGTTCCTGTACCTGCACATTAATGAAGCCCGCTGCTGTACAATTGCTGATTTCCCATCATGCTTAGCACACAATACCCTATAATGAGCCCACAAGGCTGCTTCAGAAGTCTGGTACAGATCTAAGGTCCCTGCGATACTGGCTGTAAGCATTTTCAAATAGAACTATGGAATAACTGAATTTTTGCAAAGATCGGTGGAATGCCAATTACAAGTATTCTGAGGTTGTGTTGTGAAAATTTCTGTAAATATTCTGTAAATATAGCTGCGGAATTCTGATTGCCCACATTTCAAATGGCAGGCAGAATTCTGCTTGTAAGAACTACATTACGGAATGGTGAATTTCCATCAAGCCGCAACTGGAATTGCCTGCACAGATTGGCAAAACAACCTGAGAGATTTGAGTGAAAACACAGAAGGAAGATATCTTCTCATCTCGCCATCATTCTGGCCTAAAACAAGCATCCAAAACTACGCACATAAAGCTTTCAACACCAGGGTTGTTTTGAGGCACCAATGAGTTTTGAGGCATTCACTTGAACTTGAGCAGATAGGATGTGTCTATATACTTCAGAATTAATTTTGTTACTACCATCAGCAGTTGTATCAGGAATGAAGATAAGTGAGCCAGTACCTTCAGCAGCCATACATGCCCAGGCCATAACACCCCCACCACCGTGTTTCACAGATGAGGTGGTATGCATTGGATCTTGGACAGTTCTTTCTCTTCTTCATACTTTGCTCTTGCCATCACTCTGATATACATAGATTAGTCTTTGTCTAATCTGTCCACAAGACCTTTTTCCAGAACTGTGGTTGCTCTTTTTAGTACTTCTTGTAAAACAGTAACCTGGCCATCCTGTTCTTGTGGCTAACCAGTGGTTTTGCAGTGTAGCCGTTGTATTTCTGTTCATTTACAGTGGTCATTGACAACTCCACATCTGACTCCTGAAGAGTGTTTCTGATCTGTCCGACAGGTGTTTGGCAATTTCCCTTTATTTTGGAAAGAATTCTTCTGTCATCAGCTGTGGAGGTCTTCCTTGGCATGCCAGTCCCTTTGCGAATAGTAAGCTCACCAGTGTTCTCTTTCTTCTTAATTATGTTCCAAACTGTTGATTTGGTAAGCCTAAGGCTTAGCTGATGTTTCTAACCGTTTTATTCTCGTTTCTCAGTCTCATAATGGCTTCTTTGACTTTCATTGGCACAGATTTGGTCCTCATGTGCATAAACCGCAATAATAGTTTTCAAAGGTGATCAAAAGACTAGGTGCTAAGAGTTCTCTTAAACCTTCATTAAGGAAGCAATTAAACAGACCTGAGCAATTACACCAAAAACACGTGTCCCAAACGTTATGCAGGGAACTGTATACGATTATTCTTCAAAATGTACATTTCAACGTATTTTTGTTTGGAACAACTGCACATACAACCTGAGACCACTTTGCATTTTCATTTTCTGAATAAAGCTCACTCTTTCCATAAATAATATGCTCAACTTTGGACTGACAAAATACCTGTATACACATATTTTATTATGATAAAATCTAGACTTTTTAAAAATATGTGTCAGACTGATCGAACTTGACTGGAAGGCGACAGTAACGCAAATAACCATGCATTACAACAATGGTATGCAGAAGAGCATCTTTGAACACACAACGTGTCAAACCTCTAAGTGGATAGGCTATAGCAGCAGAAGACTTAAGTCTAAAAATAAGTCAAATAAATACCTAATAAAGTGCTCACTGAGTGTATATTACGATTATAAACAGTATATTTTGTCTCTATCAGAGGTTATATGTTACAGTGGAGGGACATTTAAAGTGCACACAAGCTCGAAAATATCACAGAGACGTTCTGTGTGAATGTGCACGTGAGTGTGTGAGTGCATGTGAGTGTGCATGCGTGTGCGTGCACACATGCGTGTGGAGGAAAATCAGTTTTAAAAGTCACGTATACTGATCAAATAAATGATACACCATTCTTAAAGTGACTGTAAAGGGGCTGGAAATAATTTTTTTTTAAATGACCGTAAATTATCACAGAGGAATGTATCCAATTCACATCCACCAAATATGTATTGAAGGTAATGGAAATAGAAATAAGAATAACAACACACATTTCAAGTAAGACATAAATTCTGTATTGAAAACAACGTCAGGATTGTATGGGTATGGTCTGGACTCTGGACCACTTCACCTCCCAAACTCTCTCCTCAACTCCTCTTAAAACATGCCACCCACAAGTAAATTGTTTTGGAGAAGGAGGGAGACTGGGAGAGGGATAAGGTCTGTAGTGATAAAGAGCAGCCAGCTTTCCAAAGCACATGAGCCCCACTTTATTGATCCCAAGGTTCTGATTGGTGTGTTAACATCCCAAGGTTCTGATTGGTGTTACCATCCCAAAGTTCTGATTGGTGCGTTAACATCCCAAGGTTCTGATTGGTGCGTTAACATCCCAAGGTTTTGATTGGTGTGTTAATATCCTGGGGGTTGTGATTGGTGTGTTAACATTGCGGGGTTGTGATTGGTGTGTTTCATTTTTTGCATCTAAGTGTTTGAACCTTGAGAATTGTGGGTTAATTGAGTGCAGGTTGTGATGACTGCAGTGAATTATACTGAATGGCAGCGCTTTCTACATGAGCCCATGGCCCAATCTGTGCTTTATGAAGAGATGTGTGTGTTGAGTTTGGTACAAAAGGTTTGATAAGTCTGCAAAGTGTGTGAAAATAGGTGGTGTGGTGTTTGTAGTTAGTCTTTCATCTGATAGCTGATGTAATGTTTTGGGAAGTTTTACACATAGAACCTGTTTCAGTGACAGGGGAAAAAACTGTCACTTTTTATCAGTTGGGCTCTGGGACATCCGGTTGTCATGGGAACAGTGACAGACTGAACTGCAGCTAGTACAACCCACCCTCGTACAAAAACTCATTTAACTAGATAACCCAGGTGTTATGGTAAATATATCAGAAAGCCAACACCCCCAAGGGTTCCGTGAGGGGTCAGACCTGTGACGTGCTTGCCCGTCATCATTTGAAATACATTTCATACTTGATTGACATACCTTTTAACTGTGAACTGCATTATATTATTATCAATTCTATTTTAGACTTCTACTGCTGTAGCCTATCCAATTATACAGCTTTCAGACAGACGCGGTTCTGGTTCTGGTTCTGGCTCTGGTTCCGTTCTGGAGTCTCAGAACCAGTCTCAGTCTCAGAGCTTTTTGGCGAGCCAGCCCACGTCCATACCAGTTCAAGCTCTAGATGTGGGGGTGTGGGGTGGGTAGGGGCTGTTGTTGTGGGGGTGTGGGGTGGGTAGGGGCTCTTGATGTGGGGGTGTGGGGTGGGTAGGGGCTCTTGATGTGGGGGTGTGGGGTGGGTAGGGGCTCTTGTTGTGGGGGTGTGGGGTGGGTAGGGGCTCTTAATGTGGGGGTGTGGGGTGGGTAGGGGCTCTTGATGTGGGGGTGTGGGGTGGGTAGGGGCTCTTGATGTGGGGGTGTGGGGTGGGTAGGGGCTCTTGTTGTGGGGGTGTGGGGTGGGTAGGGGCTCTTGATGTGGGGGTGTGGAGTGGGTAGGGGCTCTTGTTGTGGGGGTGTGGGGTGGGTAGGGGCTCTAGATGTGGGGGGCTCTGTTTCTTCTCCAATTTCCTCTTCTACTTGTCTCCCCTTCCCTCTGCTGCCCCCCCTCCTCCTCTTCTCTCTGCTCCTTCCTCTCTCCTCTCGGATTCGTACGCACACTGGGTCATGCTCCATAATGCACCACTAGTCCTCATCTGACAAACTGTCCGAGCGTTGTGACTTTACCACCTCCCTCTCCCTCTCTCTCTCTCCCTGTTCCCCAATCTCTCTCGGCCATGGGACTAATTAAAAGCACGGACTCAGAAGACCAGGGATAGGGGTGACTGCGCTTGAGAAGAACGTTAGCTTTATTATTTATCTGACTTTTTTTTTTTTACTTCTGTTGCAGGGGCTCATGAATATAAAACACATTTCTCCCAAAATCAGTGAAGGCATTTGCAGGGCTTCACGGCTTGTCACTTGTTCAGGATATGTGTCGGTCCAGAGGTCCTGGAAGCTGTGCTGGGTGACCGACACTCAAAAGCAAGCTCCGATGCTGTGATGCAAGGAAGCAGGCGTCGAAT
Organism: Conger conger; assembly: GCF_963514075.1. Classification (NCBI taxonomy): domain Eukaryota; kingdom Metazoa; phylum Chordata; class Actinopteri; order Anguilliformes; family Congridae; genus Conger; species Conger conger. The sequence continues at coordinate 15,611,240 of NC_083769.1, forward strand.
GAGAGGAACTACAGTCAAATAAAGGGAAAAAACGATTCACGTATTTATCACAAACACAAAACCCAGACAAACTCAGAGAAATCCCAAACCTCGTCCTTCAAGCCCATCGACATCCTGCAGTGAACAGAGAGAGCAGGTCTCCCTACCAGGGAGGTAGGTGTTGAACTGAGTCTCAGGAGAAACACAAAACCCTGCTGGTTACACCAGGGAGCACAGCTCTACAGAGCAAAGGACTGCTACTGAAGCGGATCTCGAGTAGTGTTCATCACAGCTCAACAAGTCCTACATAATGCACCATAACCTCTCACTAATGTCACAATGCTGATCGTGACATGAGCCAGAGCCACACAGCACGTTTTTGGACGTAGTGTCATGAAAGACTGACATTTTTGGTCATTTTATTGTTTAAATGTAACTTGTTGGTTCACGGCAATGGGTTACTAACCAAAACGGTATTCAGCATATCTTTTTTTTGTTGTTTTGCTGCTTTAAGTAAAGTCTTACTGGAGGGCAATACACTGAACAGAAGGTGGTTCATCAGTATCTCACCACGCGTCAGCGAACCACGCTAGCGGTCCAATCATATAAATAAATAATATTGCAATCATACGAGTGTATCAATTTGCAGACCAACAGTTCCTTTCAGCTTTCTTTAACTTAACATAAGGCTTCTCGAAATTGTCTGGTGATCTTTTTTTGAAGTCAAAATGAAAACCAGCGGCTCTCCTGTGACTCTGCACAACCAGGGTTTGGAAGAAGTGACGTAAAAATGGAGTGGAATTCTGGATGGATATATTAACGGGATAACTGAAACTCAAAAGCCTTGCCGCTGCAAAAACATCTTGCTGACAGAGCAAGCCTCGGTGCTTCCCTTGTTCTGCCAAGGTTCGGCAGTCAGACTGGTTCCTGAATGCAGAATCCGCTGAACACTCACTGCAGATCCAGAAAAGCACATGACATTTTAGTCCTCCATTACCCAAGTTCTCATCGCCTCTCAGCAAACAAAACAAATAAAAAAAATCTAACCCTAGGGTCAATATTACATTACATTTACATGAATGGCATTAAAGCTCTTATCCAGTGATGTACAGTTGATTAGACAAAGCAGGAGACAATCCTCCCCTGGAGCAATGCAGGGTTAAGGGCCTTGCTCAAGGGCCCGACGGCTGTGTATCGTGGCTACACAGGGGATCGAACCACTAACCTTGCGGGTCCCAGGTATGTACCTTAACCACTACGCGACAGGCTGCCCTGTATGGCTGCACGTGCATGCGAAAAAACATAAACACTTGACAGTTCACAGAGATTATTCAAACTAAAATTCCACTGTGGCTACCAAAGCAAGAAGTTTGGCTCCTTGGTGGTATTGACCTACAAGAAGAGCAGGGGGTCACGGTGGGTGGATAACTGTCTAATGCCCCAGCTCTAAAAACACACTGCCCATTTCCCTGGGTCTGCCACAACACATCGCTCGCTAACTGAAATATTAGACCTTTAATTAACCAGGATGGTTAGTTGAGAACATATTATAAATTACAATCACGACCTGACAAATGATCTAACCTGACAAAAAGTAATGCTAATAAAATGAATAAACAGATTCCGCCAGACCATTTCTCAGTAAATAAATCTGGGGAGGCTGCAGACGAATGGTCTAGCGGTTGTGTGCTGTATTTGAGGGCGGTTGGCATCAGCGGTAACGAGAGACCCCAAGAAGGGGACAAGTTCGGACCTGAACAGCATACATATGCCATTTTTAAATGCATACAGTCTGGCAGCCAACACTCAGACTGGTGTAGTATTATGTACTGTTGTGGTATTTCTTTTTCACTGCTGTAAAGCACTTTGTGCTGTATGCTCTAAAAGTGCTATACAAATAAAGTTATTATTATTAGTATCATTATTAGGGCTGGGACAGACTTATTCACGAGGCTGGATCTTCCACAGTGACCCTTGAGCTCAATAATCAGGTAAAAACACACTGCACTGAAAGCCATATCCTAAATTTAAGACATAAATCAACTTTGGCAGATATTAAGATGGGATCCAAGCTGACAAGCAAGCAGGAAGATATTACATTGCCTCAATGCATCAATACAACTGGTGTGTTTTCCCTGAGTGAGGAGAAACCACAGAGCCCTCAGTTATGATAAATAATAATATTAGAGCGAAACATAATCTAGGAACAGCACGAGAAGTGGACAGAGGGTAGAGGGAGAGCACAAACTGCAAGCTGGGCTTGGATTTGGGGCTTGTGTTGAGTTTTGGGGGTTCTGGTCCTTTTTTTGGTTTCTGTTTGGATTGGAGGGTTGTGCTGGGTTTTGGGGGCTTCCGTTGGTTATTGGGGGTTATGTTTGGTTTTGGTCTAAGCATACAAAACCACATTTCTGCAGTGACAGGGTAGACTCAAAGCCAAGGGGTGAGACTTGGTCCCACACTGGTTTCTGTGGCTTAGAGAGAAATTAACTACTAAAAAAAGTGAACTACTAAATTACTCAGTTAAAAATGTTCTGAACCCACCGGGAATATTTGGAGCATTCAATCACAGAATATTATCCTGGCAAATATTACCATTATGAATACTGTTTAACAGGTTTATACTGAAAGATTAAATCCTGCTTAAAAAAACATCATGACCCTATTTCTGGTTATATTCATTTAGCTAGCTAGCTAACGCTAGTTTGCTTTCATGAGGTAACGTTGCCGATAACGTTAGCTAGCTGGTTTGCTTTCATAGTTGCGCTTTTATCTTAACTTTGCTAGCTAGCTAGCAAAAATGATCATTGGATAAGTCAGCATCCTTACCTTAGCAATCAATAGTTGATATACAAAGTTCGCTAGCTTTCGAAAATTCAGTCTCCCAAGATGAGTTTGTATCATGGAGGTAGCTATGGTTGATTGAAAGTCCTCATTACCGCACCCAGACTGCTTGGGAAATTTAGGCTTAGAAAAATAAGATTTAAAATACATTTAAATGACTGAATAATAAAACAACATATGCACATGTGATTTGTTGTTGCCTAAAGACAACTGGCAAGTGTCATATTCAACCACCATGTTACTACTTTAGTGTAATGAAGTCTAATTGCGTTTGCTAATAAGCCCATTGTTTGATAATTAGACAACAATCCAATGCAGTCACAGTGAGAATTTTCTTCTCTTGCCCTCCATCTCTCTAACTCTTCATGTGATCCAAACTGTCTGTCTTATTGGACTCATTCCAATCGCTCATTTTATCCTTCCCTGTCTCCATGCTCCTTGTTCCAGGAGCTAGGAGGCTCCTAAAGATTTCTTGAGCAAGAAAACATGAGCACATCCTTTGCGGAAGTATTTTTAAAAAATCAAGTTATGATAGACCTGTGGATCCAACTCCCCCCATCTGCCACACATCTGCAAACGACGTTGGTTCAAAAAGTGTGAAGGAGCAGGAACATTTCATCAGCCAAATTGCATGGATTACCCCTCTTCACATGTTTTTACGGCTTCCTTTCCTTGGAAAGGAAGGAGGTGGTGAAAGATAAGCAATTGGAATGAGCATTTAAGATGGCGAGAAAACCAGCAGGACAGCTACAGACTGGGAAAGCTACAATCAAAGTGGTATTGTCATGGATATGAAGAAACAGCTTACATTGTGTGCTCTGAAATACAGGCCCAGGAATAGTTTGCATTCTTCTTTTTAATCATGGCCAAATTTAGACAAATGTATATATGTTTTTTTGAGAATTACTTAAAATGGAGGGGGAATCACCATAGCATTGTTGGTCAATGTTAAGGCCATGGATCTAATCCAGGCTTGTGTGTATAACTGTAACTGTAGGTACAATACAAACAAAAAGCAAAATTATTTTATTCAAACTTCGGCGTGAGAAAGGACAGGCCAGACAAAACTGGTCTTATTTAGCAAAAAATGTTTAATCTCTCCTTGATGCTGGAGTTTATTTACAAGTAGTAAATCTGCAAAATATGAAACAGCAAGATATTTACACAATGAGCATTTAACAGCCAACCTGTCACAGTTGCTTCAAGTCTGAAATTCTTAAAAATGTATCAGAATTCATAAAGTATTAAAATTCTTTATTCTTCTTAAATCCATTAATGCATTTATTTTAACTTATGCATTTTTTAAACTGTACATAAAAAAATGGCTGCTTCTTCTGTTGGTTTTGATTTGCCATGGCTGAAACAATAAGGAAAAAAAACAGCAAAGATCCACACTCGCCCAGACAGGGCTTGGGGGAAGTCATGTCATAACCGGGTGTGGACGGACGAGGCAGAGGCGCATGCTGGGAACAGGGAGGAGGACCAAGCATCGTGTGACTGGGTCAGGCCAGTTGCTGGTCTTGCTGCTCGGGATGAAAGGTGCACCTGGTTTTTAAAGATGGGCGGGAGCGGACAAGGCACTCGGTGCAAGGTGAAAGGTGAAAGTGTGGCGCTCCTCTGACCTCTGACCTCCTCAGCGTCTCTTTCTCTTCATCTCTCCAGTCATCCCATCTTCCAGAGCAGCCATTACAATGAACAAAACAGAACGGGCCTGTGCTGTACCATCACCCTCAGT
>NC_083769.1:15620794-15623340 GCF_963514075.1 Conger conger
CCCAGGTGCAGCCGTGACTGCTCTGCAAGGTAGGCGCTGATATCCTGGTCACTCATCGCTGGCATCCGCGAGATGTCGGAGTAGTACCTGTAGGGGGCGGGATCGAGCTTCATACAAAAGAGATACACCTGGATTTTTTAAAGTTTTTTCCCCCCACACAGAGTGGTCACTGTGTGAAATAGCTCACCAGCATATGTAGTGGAGGCAGAAACACTGGGGGTTTTCAAGACCAGGCTTGATACGGTGCTAGATACTATTTAGCTGTTGTGCAAACGAAGCAGTAGGCTCACTTTAGTGGTAGGAAAAGCCGAGCATTGCTGAGTTGAACGGCCAGTTTTCATCAAAACGTTATGTCATGTTAGGCTTTGTGAACCGCATACTGGGCAGAGAACTTGTGCTGTCAATCAAAAAGCCAGTGTCCAATCAATCATGTCCAATTGTGGCGAATATGCAAAGTAATGAGAGGTGTCATGTCTTAAGGCACGCCCAGAATAGGTTAACACGTTTTGTAAAAGTGAAAGGACCAGAAGCCACTCATTGATGATGAGTAATTCACTTTGGATAAAAGTGTTAGCTAAATAACCAATTAGATGGGTCGAAAATGGAGAAGGCTACCAATCACAGTGCAGCATATTTCCCTTATATGTCATTATTGATATATGTAATGCAGTAGCCTTTAGTTTCCTGTGGAAAGCTGTACAGTAGATGAATGTACAGAGTTGAGCCCTGCTCTCCTACCTCTCCACCCAGCTCTTGTAGTTGGGGATATCCTTGGCGTAGAGCAGCTTGTTGGAGGGGGAGTCCTTGCCCAGCTTGTGCTCGGAGGTGGAGCAGGAGTCCATGAAGGTCTGTGCTACCACAGACAGGCAGGCGTCTGTGATGCTGCTCTTGTGGATGTCGAAGACGAACTGCGGGTTCTTTATTACGTTCACCCAGAACCTCAAGGGTAGGCTAGAGAGCGAGGGAAAGGGAGGGCGAGAAGGAGAGAGTGAGAGAGGGAGGAAACGATCACGAGAAGGCAAAACAGGCGGAGAGAAGAACGGCAGCAGGCAGGCAGCATCTGAACATAAGGGAGGATACGAAAACAGATGAAAGGTCTGGAGGTCTGTGGGAATAGGTAATTCCCTTTACATTACAGTGGCAAGAAGACACACGCACACGCGCACACACACACACACACACAGGCGCATGCATAGGCGCACGCATAGGCGCACGCACACACAAACACACACGCACACACACATGCGCACACACACACGCATAGGCGCACGCACGCACGCACACACACGCACTCACACGCACTCACACGCACTCACACGCACTCACACGCACTCACACGCACTCACACGCACTCACACGCACTCACACGCACTCACACGCACTCACACGCACTCACACACACACACACACACACACTCACACACACTCACACTCGCACTCACTCACTCACTCACACTCACACTCACACTCACACTCACACTCACACACACTCACACACACTCACACACACTCACACACACTCACACGCACTCCCTCTCACCAGTTGCTCTTCCAGGTGTGTCTGACGTCGGGGTCGGTGATCTGGTGCTTGTCGGCCTGCTCGTCCAGGAAGTCGAACATGTACTTGATGGCGAGTGGGAGGGCGCTGCCACGGTGGGCCGTGCTGAAGATGGTCTCAAACAGGTCGTCCACAAACTTCTGCAGCGTGCCCTGGGAGAGGACACACCACACAGGGGCTGGGAAACAGAGCCTGGTCTCAGCTGGGCCAATCACCTTCCCCCAGGCTCTGCCCTGTGCTCCTGCTGAGCCAATCACCTAGCCTCTCTCACAGCTCATGCATATCGATTCCCGTCAGCACAGTCAGTCATCAGTTTCCAAAGTAAATGTAAAAAAAATAAATAAAATAAAAAACACAAAAGAACCATAGCAGGACATTCAAAGTCAAATCTGGTGTCATAGCAACCGGTAATGTAATAACTACTGAGGCAGTGACGTTATAACTACTGAGGCAGTGACGTCATAACTGAGGCTGCTAAATCCCCACAGAGCTGTATAAATCTGAACCTGTCTCGCTCTGACTAAAGTAAAACGTATAGCTACAAATAAAATCAAGCCAGAGCTTAACTGTGTGTACCCTTAGAGGTCAATATGGCCTGTGAGCTCAGAGGGCAATTATAACCATAGGAACAGAGCTGTGGGGAATTACATTAGTACACATTAATGCCAAAACAACTTTCACCCAACCCACCTTCACCTGCTACAGCTGAGGCCCTGTATTAGAGCTATTCATTAAAGTATGTTCCTTAATATACACTATTACTAAAGAAACATTTAATGAGCTGAGAGGTAGTTAAGATGGAGGTGAAGCTTGTTGCTCTGTGTTCTTCATAAGAGCATGAGGACTGAGACTGAGGGATAGCCTCATTATATTTTACATCCATTCCACAGTTTATCATCCTCGCTGTCAAAGAGGGGACTTGCAAGCCCTGTGGTGCAAGCTTCACTTATGATTCTGTCGTGTGTGTTCTTAACCCCAATAAAATCAT
>NC_083769.1:15623540-15663540 GCF_963514075.1 Conger conger
ATACATTCCTCCCGTCAGAGATGCCTTGTACTGAAGGCATAAAATAGAGAACAGAAGAGACGTTCCCCGTATTAGAAAAGGAGGTAAGCCATTTCCTGGCCAGGGAAATGTGCTTATCTGCAGGGACCTGAATGCCAGAACAGGAATACAACCTGATTTCACCAGCACACAGGGAGATAACTATATCAGTAAACAACCGTCTTTTATTGATAACAAATCTCCCTATTCCCACAGAAACAATCACAATCGTGTGCTCAACAAAATGGAAAAGAACACGCAAGGACATGCAAGGTCGGTGGTTCTAATCCTGGTGTAGCCACAATAAGATCCGCACAGCTGTTTTGGCCCTTGAGCAAGGCCCTTAACCCTGCATTGCTCCAGGGGAGGATTGTCTCCTGCTTAGTCTAATCAACTGTACGTCGCTCTGGATATGAGCGTCTGCCAAACGCCAATAATGTAATGTAATGGCAGGTTACGAGGGGATTCATTAGGAAGATACACATTTTGCTCACCTCTTGGGAGCAGTACAGTAGATTATAACACATTTCTCCCTCAGAGCATTCACTGTTAAGCCACTAACCCCTCTGCCTGACCACAGTCGAATTACTGCGATTCTAATTCAGAAACTAACAGCATTACACGCAAAAAGCCCAGTAAGCTGATCAATATTACAAAATCATACAGATGGGCTCAATATAGCACAGAAGATTTCCAGAAAGCAATTAGTGACCATGAAATTCAAACAATTTTAGACACATTTCTGGACACCTAGATGTTCACAGTACAGAAGGAATCAATCTGGCAGTAAAAGGCATCAATACTATCTTTGAAAAAACGGCAGAAAATCACGGCTAAAAATAAAGAAGACCGAAACCTCAATTTAAAAAAGAGCACAATTGGTTTGACTGAAAGGAACTTGGAAAATTGTCAAATTAAAAACACAGAAATACTTTTTGATCCAATGTCCCAAATTTGAACAAGTTCGCAATTAATTCTACCCCAAATTTAGCCAAAATATCCCCAATTCAACAGCACACCTAAGAGAGAGAGAGAGAGAGAGAAAGAGAGAGAGAGAGAATTCTTTACTCAATGCTATGGGCTGAGAGTACTTGAGTCCTACTTTTTTCAATATGTACAGTACTGTGCAAAAGGCACCCGTACAGCATTCTGTACAGATAAGATTCTTTCAAAAATAATTAAATGAAAGGTCCTAAATAAACATACTATACATTTTACATGACTTTTAGTAATTTGGCAGAATAGTTAAAAGCTGAATCAAATCAATATTTTTTGTGACCACCCTTCGCTAAACCTGCATCACTTCTCTGAGATAGCCAACGCTGTCCTGGAGTTCTATAAGAAAATCAGCAGGGAGGTTGTTCCAAGCATGATGGAGAACTTGCCACAGTTCTTCTGCAGACTATGGTTGGCTCCTTGCTTCTGATCTCAGACAGCCTTAATCAAGTTTTTATGTAAAAAGTAGTCAATTGCTCACAGTAATATGTAACTTTTTTAAATTAAATACAAAAATATTAAAATGAAATCTTTTGGAAAATGAATATTTGGAAATCTCAAATGTGTTCTTTTATACTAACACCCACAAAAAAATTAACATACATATAATAAGGTCTAGGGTGCCTAAGACCTCTGCACAGTACTGTGTATCAATGAGCTTGTGGTGCAACTGGAACAATCTACTGCTGTGGTGGGGTCCTGCTCACCGTATCGGCTGAGAGACTTGGTGAAGGTTGCGGAGTTGGAGATGTTGTAGGCAGAGTTCTGCTTAGGCACCAGGGCAATGACAGAGCCGTCCGTCACCTGTGGGGAGGGTGAGGGGGGGGGGGGGGAGACTGTCAATCACTCAGCCACCTTTGTTTTTTTGTGTGGTGGAAAGAGGGGCAGGAGGTTCTGCCTCCCAGTCCTTGCCTGATAGTGGGCCAGTGTGTTGAGGCGCTTCCAGTCGTTGTCGATCTTGGTTGGTGACGTCCTCGTCCTGAAGGATCATCCTGGCCATCCTGCCCTGACGCCACTCTGAGACAGACAGGCAGACAGAGAGAGAGAGAGAGACGGACAGAGATTAGCACTCTCTAATGCAGCAACTGTACCACCGACTCCTAAATGTGCTCAGAATCTGGCGGGCAGCAGTGATCACACAATGCCATAATGCCACAGTGCCACATTCTCAAGCTCAAAGATGGCTGCTGCACTTGCTATTATGCTGACGTCAGGAAGCTGACGTCCACAATCGCACAATTTATTCATATAGCCTCTCCTAATCAAATTCAATCACATAAATTAGCATTGGGTTCCGACTTACGCACATTCAGCTCTTAACGCGAAGCTTCTTTTTATGTTTATTTGACATTCAATCAATTTGCTGAGTTGGATTTTATTTTTTATTTTTTTTACTAAAGCACTTTGTTCTGAGAGCACATTGGCATTGCCTCCGTATGGGATTTTAACCAGCGACCTCAAAGTTGCAAGCCAGAAGGCTAACCACTATACTACACCGCGATTATTATACAACAATTTACGATTCGTTATGCTTTCATTTGGCACCCAACAGGGGGCTGGACATATCCGACATGTCCAAAGACCGACAACCAGAGCTGTGGTCATGTGAGAACACACCGCCCGTTCACGGTCCTGCTCCGACACACGCGGTAGCTTGTGCAGGGTGGAGCAGGAGGGCCACCTTTCGTATGTGGTTTAACATGCATCCCCCGGGCGGGGGTACTGATGACGGGGCGTCGCGGGATAGTGAGGAAACTCTGACCCCCTAAGCAACCAGGCCCTCCCATACCCTGGGAGATTGGGAAAGAAACAGGGCCCTATAGAGCTCCCGGCCAGTGGGCACTGGCACGGTCCGGATTTGATCTGACGCCGTGGGCTCGTCCATGCACTTAACTGAGTCCCCCAGCTGCCAAAAACCACAGTGAAGTATAATAATTAAACTATTATACCCAAACAGACACACAGACAACATGCACACACACACACATATACACCTCACACACACACACACACACACACAGTCATACAGCTCACCTCACACACACACACACACGCACACAGTCATACAGCTCACCTCACACACACACACACACGCACACAGTCATACAGCTCACCTCACACACACACACACACGCACACACACACACAGTCACACAGCTCACCTCACACACACACACACACACAGCTCACCTCACACACACGCACACACACACACACACACACACATACACACACGCACACAGCTCACACACACACACACACACCTCACACACACACACACACAGTCATACAGCTCACCTCACACACACGCACACACACACACACACACACACAGTTCACACACACAGCTCTTACCCAGGTCCATGTCGGAGGCTTTGGGCCTCTGGGAGTAGGGGCTGCCCTTGTAGACCGTGTCCAGCAGCTTCTCCTTCACCTGGGTGATGGTGTCGCAGTTCAGCCCCTTCACCGTCACCTCCGGCCCGCCCTCGCTCTCCGGGTTCACGCAGTGCAGGGTCTGAGGGTCAAAGGCCCACGCAGAGGCAGTCATTTTGTTTTCTGGCTCAGGTCAGTTTCACACAGGCTTTGAGAGTCAGGAAGCCGAACACAGAAAGAGCGGAATGGACTGAGGCACGACTGCGGTGGAGATCTCCATGGTGATGGTGACCATTTTCGGCTGAATGTCTAGGCTTTTGGAGCACAGGAGATTGGGGGAACTGGAAAGGGGCAGTACGGTCGGGTAGTTAACTTGTCAAGTCGATGATTTCGAGCACAGAAATCAAAGACTGGTGTGAAATGATGTTCTGTGCCCGTACTCATGAGCTAGAAGTGTAACAAGGGGTGTGACAGTAATGGAAGAGGCAGCTTGTGTGTGTGTGTGTGTGTGTGTGTGTGTGTGTGTGTGTGTGTGTGTGTGTGTGAATGCGTGTGTGTATACGTGTGTGTGTGTGTGTGTGTGTGTGTGTGTGCGTGTGTGTGGGTGGTGTGTGTGTGTGTGTGTGGGTATGTGCGTGGGTATGGGTGGGTGTGTGTGTGTGTGTGTGTGTGGGTGGTGGTGTGTGTGTGTGTGTGTGTGTGTGTGTGTGTGTGGGTGTGTGTGGGTGGTGTGTGTGGGTGTGGGTGTGTGTGTGCATGTGGGTGGGTGGTGTGTGTGTGTGTGTGTGGGTATGTGCGTGGGTATGGGTGTGTGTGTGTGTGTGTGTGTGTGGGTTGTGGTGTGTGTGTGTGTGTGTGTGTGTGTGTGTGGGTGTGTGTGGGTGGTGTGTGTGGGTGTGGGTGTGTGTGTGTGTGTGTGGGTGGGTGGTGTGTGTGGGTGGTGTGTGTGTGGGTGTGTGTGTGTGGGTGGTGTGTGTGTGTGTGTGTGGGTGGTGTGGGTGTGTGAGTGGGTGTGGGTGTGTGTGGGTGGGTATGTGAGTGGGTGTGGGTATGTGTGGGTGGGTATGTGAGTGGGTATGGGTGGGTGTGGGTGGGTATGTAGGTGGGTATGGGTGGGTATGTGAGTGGGTGTGGGTGGGTGTGGGTGGGTATGTGAGTGGGTATGGGTGGGTGTGGGTGGGTATGTAGGTGGGTATGGGTGGGTATGTGAGTGGGTGTGGGTGGGTGTGGGTGGGTATGGGTGGGTGTGGGTGGGTATGTGAGTGGGTATGGGTGGGTGTGGGTGGGTATGTGAGTGGGTATGGGTGGGTGTGGGTGGGTATGTGAGTGGGTATGGGTGGTGTGGGTGGGTATGTGAGTGGGTATGGGTGGGTGTGGGTGGGTATGTGAGTGGGTATGGGTGGGTGTGGGTGGGTATGTGAGTGGGTATGGGTGGGTGTGGGTGGTATGTGAGTGGGTATGGGTGGGTGTGGGTGGGTATGTGAGTGGGTATGGGTGGGTGGGGGTGGGTGTGTGTGTGTGTATGAGTGGGAGTGGGTGTGTGGGTGTATGTGTGTGGGTGGTGTAGGTGTGTGTGGGTGTGGGTGGGTGGTGTGTGTGGGTGTGTGTGTGTGGGTGGTGGTGTGTGTGGGTGTGTGTGGGTGGGTATGTGAGTGGGTGTGGGTGTGGGTGGGTATGTGAGTGGGTATGGGTGGGTGTGGGTGGGTATGTGGGTGGGTATGGGTGGGTGTGGGTGGGTATGTGAGTGGGTATGGGTGGGTGTGGGTGGGTGGTGTGTGTGGGTATGTGAGTGGGTATGGGTGTGTGTGGGTGGGTATGTGAGTGGGTATGGGTGGGTGTGGGTGGGTGTGGGTGGGTATGTGAGTGGTATGGGTGGGTGTGGGTGGGTATGTGAGTGGGTATGGGTGGGTGTGGGTGGGTGGTGGTGTGGGTATGTGAGTGGGTATGGGTGATTGGGGGTGTGTGTGTGTGTGTATGAGTGGGAGTGGGTGTGTGGGTGTATGTGTATGTGTGTGGGTGGTGTAGGTGTGGGTGGGTGTGTGGGTGTATGAGTGGGAGTGGGAGTGGGGTGTTGTGTGTGGGTGGTGTATGTGTATGTGTGTGGGTGGTGTAGGTGTGGGTGGGTGTGGTGTGTTGTGAGTGGGTGTACCAGGGTCTTGTAGTCGATCTGCTGGCGGATGAGCTTGTCTTCGCTCAGAGAGTATCTGGCCTCTCCAGTGATGGCGTCTATGGGCCCCTTCTCCATCTGCTGTTTCATCGCACAGTACAGCATGAAGAGAGGCTCGCCCGCACACTCCTGTTACGGAGGGAGAGAGAGAGAGGGAGGGAGAGAGGGAGAGAGAGAGGAGAGAGAGAGAGAGAGGGAGAGGGAGAGGGAGAGGGAGAGAGAGAGAGAGAGAGAGAGAGAGAGAGAGAGAGAGAGAGAGAGGGAGAGAGAGAGAGGGAGAGAGAGAGAGAGAGAGAGAGAGGAGAGGGAGAGAGAGGGAGAGGGAGAGAGAGAGGGAGAGGGAGAGGGAGAGAGCGAAAGAGGGAGAGGGAGAGAGAGAGAGAATAAGAACCAATGAGATTAACACAGTGAGAGAGAAAGAGCAAGATCAACACTGCCCTGAGAGAGTTTTACACCACACTCTCACACAGTACAGCATGAAGAGAGGCTCACCTGCACACTGTTATAGAGAGAGAGTTAGCCTAATACACACGCACAAACACATACAGATAGAGAGAAAGTGTATCATACATACAAACACACACACACTCGTGCAGTCAAAGCCTCAACCTACGATCCCCCATCCCACCAGCAGTCCAATTACTCACTATTGGTTTGGGAAAATGATTTTCCCTCGGGAAGTTCCAGGTTTGAACCCTATGTATTAGCACCGCTGTTGCACCCATTAACCAAGGTCACTCGCACTCAACAATATGTGAAAAAGCGAGCTGCATCTAATGAGAGATTCCACTATCAGCCACAGTAAAAAAATCACATCAAAATCACTTAAGCCCTACAGAGGGCTCAGCAGTGTGGAGGAGCTTAAGCTGTCTGTGGGCGGAGGTCACACACTCCAGTCCACCGAGGGTTTATCCGCAAGCCAGGCACTTCACCTCAATTTCCACACTAAAAAAAAAAACTTCACAAATGAGCTTATGACTAAAATGTGCCCAAAAGCAAGATTAGAAAACCATACGATTACAGCAAGTTAGCCTGGATAATGGTGTCGGCTGAACAAATCAATAACGTGACACATCGGAGAGGCCCAGTATCGCCCCTCCCCCTTCAGGGCTGAAGCACTATTTACGCTTTAATGCAATCCCATGAGCCATTTCAGCTAAACTTAACTCAGTCAGGCCTCACAGGAGCCAAGAGCTCCACTGGGAGTTTCAAAGACAAAAAACATTCTTGCTATGTATGGCAAGTGAACAAGAGAATTTCTATGTGTGCCCATTGAATGTGACAATGGCTAAGTATGCTAACAGAACATGACACTGCTAAGTATGCTAGCTGAACATGGCTAAGGCTGATTAAGCTTGCTGAACATGGCTAGGCCAAAGTATGATAACAGACCACGGCTAAGGCTAAGTATGGTAACAGAACATAACGAGGATTAATTATGCCAACAGAACACAACTAAGGCCAAGGATCCAAGCTCAGCATGACTATAGCTAAGTATGATAGCTGCACAGGCCCCGTAAAGAATACTTTAGGAGGGGCTGATGTGAGGTTAGCATTAGCTTAGCGGAAGGCTAATGCTCCAAAGACACATTTATACTCTGGGGCATCTTTGGATCAGGCAGTAAGAGCAGTCGGCTGGCAGTCGGAGGGTTGCCAGTTCAATCCCACACTAGGTGTGTCGAGGTGTCCCTGAGCAAGACACCTAACCCCAAAATGCTCCTGACGAGCTGGTTGGTGCCTTGCATGGCAGCCAATCGCCGTTGGTGTGTGAGTGTGTGTATGAATGGGTGAATGAGAAGCATAAATTGTACAGCACTTTGGATAAAGCTGCTATATAAATTCCAACCATTTACCATTTTACTCCAAAAACGGCAGGGAAAACTGAGAGGGAGGGGCAGGACTGTCAGTCACACACACAACAAGTAATTAAACAGCAATTAAACAGACAGCTGCTAACGAGGGGAAACACACATACATCATTTCCACAGACCTTGCGATGTTACGCTTGTCTTTGAAATTATCTATAATTTGAGATTCTGCCTTCATTAGGGCACATTTCCACATGTCCACTGGGAAGGAGTAGATTTACACACACACACACACACACACATACACACATACACCCACATGCACACACACACACACCCACACACACGCACACACGCACACACATACACACACACACGCACACATACACATACACATACGCACACATCACACGCACAGGGGGGGGTACTATGTTTATGTACTGCCCCTCCCTCAGACAGGAGTGCACCGTGCCCTCCTCATTTCATAAACCTGAATCTCTCCGTCTGCCAATGTGATCACCCCTGCATCTGATCGGTTAATTATTCCCTCCCCAAACGGATTCCCCAGATCATCACAGCTGAAAAAAACTGAACTCTCAAGTATCCTACCTGGGAAAGGTAGAATTACGTACATATGTTTAGTATTACATAATGATTCATAAAGACACTCGGCGCCAGTTTTAGTATCACTGCCTAGTTCACATTTGCTTGTCAGCCACTAAGTGTTATAAACTCCACGAAATATAAGACTAACATCCAACTCTGCTCAAACTGCAGCTTACCTTCAGGAACTTGTACAGAAGGAAGGTGAACCAGTTCGTCAGCATTTTTTCGGCGACGGACTCGGTTCTAGAGGAGAGGGGTGAAAAGACTGTAGAGTCAGCATTCTGTACACCTGTCCCATGGTGAAACAAGCCTGTGTCCCAGATACATTCCCAGCAGGCAAATTCACATCTCTCTACACACACACACACACACACACACACACACACCGTAAAACAGCTGAACCAAAATCACATCTCTACACACACCGCAAAACAGCTTAAAGGTACAATCGGTAAGATATTTGTGTTAAAACATTGTTACAATACCATTGTAAATCCCTTCCTATCATTGAAATAGGCTCCCTGACATGTTGACTCACCCTCCGCCTGTGTTTATAGTCCTTAAATTCGGGTTTCAAAGCGTACATTTGTTGGGCCATCACTTTGTATCAAAACATTGT
The DNA here is from genome assembly GCF_963514075.1 of Conger conger. Classification (NCBI taxonomy): domain Eukaryota; kingdom Metazoa; phylum Chordata; class Actinopteri; order Anguilliformes; family Congridae; genus Conger; species Conger conger. Next base: position 15,632,128 of record NC_083769.1, read on the forward strand.
AGAGCTGTACAAGTATTCAAGCTCATTGGTTGAAAATTGGTTTCAACTGCCACAGCCAATGGCGTTGGGGCTTATTCTCGTGTAGCTGCCCAAATTGCACTTCAGCCAAGCCATCACTGAAACTGTATACTATTGCTTATTATCCAAGCGAAGACTACGTATCTAATTCTAAAACCATACCAGTTTGTTATCGGTAGCAACAAGCAAGTAACCTGTAGTTAGCTTGACGAATTTACAAATATCCACTTCCAATAAAATATAGGCAATACGAACATAGTCGCATGCATTGTGCTTCAGGTGGCTATTTGTACATTCGGGAAGCTAGTAATAGCTAATAGCTGTATTGTTTTTTTTAACTAGATAAGCAATAGTATTCAGTGTTTCAGTGATCACTTGTCTGGAGTGCAATTTGGGCAGCTACATGTTCCTTTTATCTCTTTACATGTTCAATAATCCGTGTTTAGCTAAACCTTTATTTCACTCAAACTGTAACTTGCAGTTGCATCATTTGTGGTGGACTATCATATCTTAGTTATATAGCCAGCTAGTTACGCAGCCAAATAACTTGCATGCTCACAATATAGTTGGTTAGCTCAAGTGAAAACTTCAAAAAGACAAAAAATATGAAGTGTTGTGTAGCACACCAAAGTCTAAATTTTATAAAGTCACCTGGTCGGCGAACATTTTCTTACAAGAAAAAGATGAAAAGACGGCGGGCTCTGTTGCGTTTGTCAGTGTCAGCTTTCCAAAACAGTGCACGAGAGCACTGAACTGAATAATAACTTTATATTATGTGTTATATTCATAGACTGTGGGAAGCTTAAACAGTGTTGTGGTTGTTTGTTGTTGCAATTCCTCTCTTGACCATTAGGAGTCCGAAATTACCTATTGTACCTATAACTAAAATCACATCTCTCTACACAAACCGTAAACCAGCTGAACTAAAATCACATTTCTCTACACACAGAGTAAAACAGCTGAAGTAAAATCATATCTCTCTACACACACACACACACACACACACACACAGTAAAACAGCTGAACTACAGGTGAACTAAAATCATATCTCTCTACACACACACACACACACACACACAGAAAAACAGCTGAACTACAGGTGAACTAAAATCATATCTCTCTACACACACACACACACACACACACACACAGCAAAACAGCTGAACCAAAATTACATCTCTCTACACACACATAAAATAGCTGAACCGTTTTTTGCAAGCAAGAGAAGTCCACAGAGAAAACCCACTTCCTGGGTTGTGGAAAATTATATTAAAGCAATAAAAAGTCATTAATCACAGGCTAAATGAGTGAGCAAGTCCTCAAGAGCCTTCCTGCATATGAAACAAACAACAAATAAGAAACTGTATTTATTTTACAAAACATACAACTAATCTTTATTAAACAGTGCAATTAGCATAACTGGGATAGCTTTTGTCATTAATCATAAATACTGTGCGCGCACACACACACACACACACACACGAACACAAACACACACATAGACATACAAATGTTTCCCAGAAAGCAGATAATTAACAGGTTGTGTAATTAAGGGTCTTTATTATTCCTAATGTGTGCACAGCTCTGTGCGAGAGTGAAAAGGGGGCAGCAGCAGGGAACACATACACACACTCTTGATTGTGTGATTGTGCACTCCTGGGGGGCTTGTTTAAAGGGAGGTGACTCATTGCCTTACATTACATTACATTACATTACATTACATTCGACTCAAGGCTGACTTCACAGGGAGGAAAGTTCCGGAAACAGACTCCTGTGCACTGTGTGTCAGTATCTCACACACACTCACACACTCACACACTCACACACTCACACACTCACACACTCACACACTCACACACTCCCGCACACACATGCACACTCACTCATGCACACAGACACACACAGACACTCTCACTCTCACTCTCACACACATACACACACACACAAACACACACACACACACACACACCTGCGCAGGAGCAGCTTGGGGTGGTTCTTGCTCTCCAGGTTCTTGTGGATGAGGTCGGACAGCAGCTGTTTGAGCACCCCGGTGGCATACTCCATCTCCCCCTGCAGGGCGGTCATGATGAGGGACGCCACATTCCCCCGGTCCCTCATGGAGAAGGAGCGCTGAGCCTCCAGCGTGCGGATGAACGTCAACAGGAAGTGCTTCTTATTCAGCAGCTGGCCGAACAACGTCAGGGCCTTCTCCACATTGGCTGGGACCTGTGGTAGGGGGTGGGGCCAGAGGGTCACTGCGGAGGTCGGAGAGCTCACACCAGGCCTCCCATACCAGAACACTTTCCTTTCATTAATGGAATTTTGCAGACGCTCTTATCCTTCCTGATTCTAGCCTTCCTTATCCTATCTTTCCTTCAAGCAACTACACAACTGAACAGGTCAGATTCAGCAGCTCACAGAACTCCACAGCCAACACAATAGTGTCTGCAGACTGAGATAACACTGAGGTAACGTTTCACAGCTTTGCTGAGATGTTGAATTCCTGTCCTGGCAGCTACATGGTCTGCTTGTTTTTATTTTTGGTCAGACCCAAGAAACCAGATGAGTTGAGTACTAACTGAGTAATTAACAGCTTTAATGGAGCAATGTGATCCTGAGCAAAGCTGAAAATACGCAGAACCTGTGGAGAACCTGCAGAACCTGTGGAGAACATGCAGAACCTGTGGAGAACATGGTTAACAGTTATCCACTCAGTGACCACTTTATTAGGTAGGCCTCTACACCTGCTTGTTAATGTAGATACTTAATCAGCCAATCATGTGGTGGCAAATAAATGCATACGAGAGAGGTCAGAGGAGAAGGGCCAGACTGGTCAAAGCTGACAGGAAGGTGACAGTAACACAAATAACCACACATTACAACAGTGGTATGCCAAAGAGCATCTCAGAACACACAATGCGTCAAACCTCTAAGTGGATAGGCTACAGCAGCAGAAGACCAAAAAGTCTAATAAATACCTAACAAAGTGCACTGAGTGTATATACACTGGACAAGCGTAATGAAAACAAGTTAAAGCGTCAATGAAAGTAGCAGCTGGAAGAGGAGAGATAAATAACACAGGCAGACTGAGAGAGGAGAAAGGGAAAGAGACAGCAGGGCACAATGCATCCCTGGGGTGATCGGCAATGGCTGTGGGGAGACCATTACCACAGACACACACACACACATACAGACACACACACACACACAAACACACACACACACAGACACAGACACATACAGACACACACACACATACACAAGTACACACACACACACACAAGTACACACACACAGAATACACATAATCACACACACACACACAAACAGAGACTACACACACTCACACACACACACAATACACACACACACACACACACACACACACAAACAGAGAATACACACACACACAAACAGAGAATACACACACACACACACACATATACACACACCAAATACCACACAACACACAGATATACAAACACAGAATACCATATCACACAAACAGACAGACACAGAATACCATGCACAAACACACACACAGTGCACAGGGTGTAGATGATTTAGCTGTGTGACAGTAGGCGGCACTGTGGGACAGGGGTATGGGAGGGCAGGTGGAGTTTTCAACCATACCTCCAGCTCCTTGAGCACAGGGTGGTCCTCGATGCCGGGGAACAGGACCCTCATAGCGTAGGTGCGGTAGTCCAGGAAGGGGATCCCTGCCCCGTCCAGCTCCTGGGTCAGCTCGTGGATGTCTGTCTGCAGCTCGGCGAACGCTGCAACCAGAGAGACTGTCAGAGACTAACACCTCAACCCCAGAGACTGACACCTCAACACCAGAGACTAGCACCTCAACACCAGAGACTGGCACCTCAACACCAGAGACTGGCACCTCAACACCAGAGACTGACACCTCAACACCAGAGACTGACACCTCAACACCAGAGACTAGCATCTCAACACCAGAGACTGACACCTCAACACCAGAAACTGGTACCTCAACACCAGAGACTAGAACCTCAACACCAGAGACTAACACGTCAACACCAGAGACTAGAACCTCAACACCAGAGACTGACACCTCAACACCAGAGAATGACACCTCAACAACAGAGACTAACACCTCAACACCAGAGACTAGCACCTCAACACCAGAGACTGGCACCTCAACACCAGAGAATGACACCTCAACACCAGAGACTAACACCTCAACACCAGAGACTGACACCTGAACACCAGAGACTGACACCTCAACAACAGAGACTAGCACCTCAACACCAGAGACTGGCACCTCAACACCAGAGAATGACACCTCAACACCAGAGACTAAAACCGCAACACCAGAGACTAGCACCTCAACACCAGAGACTAGAACCTCAACACCAGAGACTGACACCTCAACACCAGAGACTAGCACCTCAACACCAGAGACTAACACCTGAACACCAGAGACTAGCACCTCAACACCAGAGACTGGCACCTCAACACCAGAGAATGACACCTCAACACCAGAGACTAACACCTCAACACCAGAGACTGACACCTCAACAACAGAGACTAACACTCAACACCAGAGACTAGCACCTCAACACTAGAGACTGGCACCTCAACACCAGAGAATGACACCTCAACACCAGAGACTGACACCTCAACACCAGAGACTAGCACCTCAACACCAGAGACTAGAACCTCAACGCCAGAGACTGATACCTCAACACCAGAAACTGGTACCTCAACACCAGAGACTAGAACCTCAACACCAGAGACTAACACGTCAACACCAGAGACTAGAACCTCAACACCAGAGACTGACACCTCAACACCAGAAACTGGTACCTCAACACCAGAGACTAACACCTGAACACCAGAGACTAGCACCTCAACACCAGAGACTGGCACCTCAACACCAGAGAATGACACCTCAACACCAGAGACTAACACCTCAACACCAGAGACTGACACCTCAACAACAGAGACTAACACCTCAACACCAGAGACTAGCACCTCAACACTAGAGACTGGCACCTCAACACCAGAGAATGACACCTCAACACCAGAGAATGACACCTCAACAACAGAGACTAACACCTCAACACCAGAGACTAGCACCTCAACACCAGAGACTGGCACCTCAACACCAGAGAATGACACCTCACCACCAGAGACTGACACCTCAACACCAGAGACTAGCACATCCACACCAGAGACTAGCACATCCACACCAGAGACTGGCACCTCAACCCCAGAGACTGGTACCTCAACAGCAGGGTCAACAGTTTAGCATCAACAAGGTGATTGAGAGAGTGAGAGGCAGAGAGAAAGAGAGAACAGGAAAAAGAAAGAGGATGGGAAAGAGAGAGGAGGTGAGAAAGACAGGATGGGAGAGAGAGAGGACTGGAGAGAGGCAGAGAGAGAGAGGACTGGAGAGACGGACAGACAGGAGGAGTAAGGGCGCACACCTTCCTTGCACTCCAGGGCGACGCGGGACTCCAGGTTGTCCATCTGCAGCTGCAGGCGTCGGAGCGAGCGGTCTGCGGCGCGGGACTTGCGCTTGTAGGCGACGAGCACGCCGATGATGAGGAGCAGCAGCACCGCCCCTCCCCCCGCCATCCCCACCAGGGAGGGCAGAGTCAACACGCTGTCCGAGTACACCTGCAATGAGCCTGGGGAGTGCTGGAACCCCCCCACTCTCACCTGCGTACGCACGCACGCACACACGCACGCACAAACGCACACACACACGCACACACGCACACACACACACACACGCACGTACACACACGCACGCACACACACGCACGCACACACACACACGCACACACACACACACATGCACGCGCACACACGCACACACACACACGCGCACACACACGCGCACACACGCACACACACGCGCGCACACACAAACACACACACACAGGTACATGAATGATAGAAACACTGACAGTCAATCAAAATCCGTCCAAACAGGTCATAACCTTCAAAATGGCAGATGCCTTAAAGCAGTGTGTTTAGTGCAGTGTGTGGGCTTAAAGCAGTGTGTTTAGTGCAGTGTGTGGGCCTTAAAGCAGTGTGTGTAGTGCAGTGCGTGTAGTGCAGTGTGTGGGCCTTACAGCAGTGTGTGTAGTGCAGTGTGTGGGCTTAAAGCAGTGTGTGTAGTGCAGTGCGTGTAGTGCAGTGTGTGTAGTGCAGTGTGTGGGCTTAAAGCAGTGTGTTTAGTGCAGTGTGTGGGCCTTAAAGCAGTGTGTGTAGTGCAGTGCGTGTAGTGCAGTGTGTGGGCCTTACAGCAGTGCGTGTAGTGCAGTGTGTGTAGTGCAGTGTGTGTAGTGCAGTGTGGGGGCCTTAAAGCAGTGTGTGTAGCGCAGTGTGTGTAGCGCAGTGTGTGTAGCGCAGTGTGTGTAGCGCAGTGTGGGGGCTTAAAGCAGTGTGTGTAGTGCAGTGTGGGGGCTTAAAGCAGTGTGTGTAGTGCAGTGTGTGTAGTGCAGTGTGGGGGCTTAAAGCAGTGTGTGTAGTGCAGTGTGGGGGCCTTAAAGCAGTGTGTGTAGCGCAGTGTGGGGGCTTAAAGCAGTGTGTGTAGTGCAGTGTGGGGGCTTAAAGCAGTGTGTGTAGTGCAGTGTGTGTAGCGCAGTGTGTGTAGTGCAGTGTGGGGGCCTTACAGCAGTGGGTGTAGTGCAGTGTGGGGGCTTAAAGCAGTGTGTGTAGTGCAGTGTGTGTAGCGCAGTGTGTGTAGTGCAGTGTGGGGGCTTAAAGCAGTGTGTGTAGTGCAGTGTGGGGCCTTAAAGCAGTGTGTGGGCCTTAAAGCAGTGTGTGTAGTGCAGTGTGGGGCCTTACAGCAGTGTGTGTAGTGCAGTGGCCGGGGTGGGTGTGTTTACCGTCACTTTGTGCAGTCCGGTCAGGTTGGGCGACTCGCAGAGCAGCTGGGTCTCGGACAGAGTCAGCACGCACGGCGTCTCTCCAATCAGCACCGTGTAGTTCAGCCTGCCGTTCCCAGGCACCGAGGGAATCAGATTCCGACCCTTCAAAGGGAAAGGATTTCTCCATTTGTGAGGATGTAGCAGGCAGACAGAGCAAAACCAAGACAAAGCCCAATTTACTGTTTAGAAACAGTCTGTCAGAGCATCACGCTCATTAGGGAAATATGGCCACAGAATAACTGGTGAAGCGCTTGGTTATTGTTTTTTGATTTTGTTGAAAACTGACAGCCTTCTGTTTTTCAAAATAATCCCAAATTCTTTCCCATGAACCACAAGCAGCAGCACAACAGTCTTGTTTTTCAAATAAAACTGACAGTTTCCCGCTAAAGTTCAGAGTTTATCTGGGGAAACTGAATTCCACCCTGTTCCATGCCCAACTCAAACTGGGATGCACACAGCATGTTATTGTGTCCTGTTCTTGCATTAAGTGATGCCTAGGTGGTGCGAGAGAACCTGAGATAAAAAGAATGAGAATGCTTGGGGGAACTCGGAGAAGAAGAATAAAGTTGAACGCATACTAATGGTGCCTGCTTTCTGACTGAACTTTCTACACGATAAAATACCACACGTAAATGTTTTTTTGTTTTTTTTGGTCTTCCATTGAATTCATAAAACTGGTCTAGCAAAGGAGGGTGTAATACTGTGGATATCTCCCGGTAGTTTAGATTTCAGATTTATATCAAATTCTGTCAAATACGGGAACGTCATCTTCTGACACACTGAGGCTGTCGTGGGAGTGGGATTTGCAGTTATCTCTTAGTGATGATGACTGTCTTCTCTCTTTATGAACTTCTGTCAAAATACTGTACACCAACAACATTTTAAGTTTTTCCACCAAAATTATTTAAACCCTGTCCATCTTCAGAAAGAATGCTGTACTATATCAGCTGTCGAAGCAATTCTACAACTCTGTATTCTGTAACTATATATTTAATTATTTCACGAGGCAGACAGGAGGAGGGTGGGAGCCAATCAGGATGTGCTATTTTAAAGGTCCCATATTGTGGAAAACAACATTTCCCTTGCAATGTGGATTACAAAGGAGTTGTAGGCTAAAAACACTGTGAAATTATCCAAATGCACAGTCCCCAAAGAAATCGACACAATCCGTGTGAAGAAACTGTGCATGTAAACGAGAGGATTGTGATGTCAAAGATTGTAACTTTGACATCACAACTATATGCTCATTTGCATATATCAGTCTTCAGAATGGCCCATCTTGCAGCCAGAAGAAATCAAAGAGCTCAGCACAGATGGTGTTGCAGAGCTGGCCAACCAATCAGAACAGGGGTTCATATTAATGAGCCTTAAAGACACAGTCACTAAACTAGCTTGTTCTAGCCCATGAGAGGTGCTGGAGAATGGACATTATAGAGATTGTTTTTGGAACCTACAACCGCTCACAAGCCATCTTATGGATATCAGGACCTAAGGATGGCATCAGGCTGTTTGAAGTACGGCCTTCAAATTCACGGAATGTGAGAGAGAGAACAGAATGTGCTACGTAAAAAATAAAAATTTTCACTCATAAAAATTCAGCCAGTAAGCGCAAAGGACCGCCAGGGATAGGGAAGACATTTAAACACTAGTCGTTTTCATAAGCAACACATTTAAAGGATTCCACATCTGTGTTTCACACCACCGAATTGAGGAAGTGGCCGTCATTAAGATCACGGAAAGGTGTTTTTGGGCAGAGTGAAACCCACCTTGAGGATGAGCGGGGAGGTGGGCTTGAGCTCCAGGACCCCCGTGGGACTCAGGGGCTCCAGGACGGGGTCAGGGAAGTAGCTGAAGCTCTCGTTCAACACCGCCACCGACCGCACACCGTCCATGACGAAGCCAATCTCATCCACGCCGCTGCCTGCCTCCGAGACGCCCTTCCCCGACCTGGCCACAGAGGGCGCCAAACACACCATGATGGTGTCGTTGTACACGGTGCAGTTCTGGGGAGGAGGGAGAGTCCAGACCCGTTTAGCCCACATGGTTACCCTTCCCAAACCCCGGATCTTGACGGTCCCGCCTCAGAGGAACAAATCTCTCCTCTTGCCCGCCACCAAAATTCACTGTCAACGAGTTTCTCAGGGATGGTTTACAACAGAAGCCAGATGTAGGCTGATGATAATACTTTTTCTCCCTGTTTATTTACCGTCGTTGGAGTTTTCCTCGAATAGTCTTTACAGCCCTCCACTCAAGGACACTGGAGGGGTGTTAAATCGTGAGGGGAATGGCCCTTGATGCAGAATGCTTACACAACCTGACATTGGCCATTTCAGCCAGACGTGTTTATGAAGGAAACTGATCTAGGCAGCTGTGGACTCAGCGACAGCTGTAGGTGAGATGTGACATTGAGGAGAACACACACACCGCTCCCAAGCTCCCGTGGTTTTTATAACTCTATTTTCTGTTTCCAGGTAGAAAGGTTACTCAGCCCCCATGGTGCTAGGTGAGCGGATGGGTTGCCAGATCCACTTTATCGCAGGTTGACATTTAAAAGGTTAAGCTGCCAGGAGGGGTTTTTGTCCGTGTCTTTTTTTTTTTTTTTAGGAGTCACTCACAAACCCGGCCTGGGGAAGAGTGGCCGTTGAACCGGAAGCCCGGGAATTCTGGGAATCTCTGGCACAGGAGTCGGGACTTACGTGGAACGACTCTGCCGCCCCGTACTTGGTCCGGATCTTCGGTTGCTTGATGGTTGCCAGATTGGTGCCTGTAACCGTAACTGGGGTCCCGCCGCTGTGGGGAGAGGCGACTTATTACACCCAAACCAGTTCCACAGGAGAGAGAATAAGATTTCCAACCATTATTCGAGACTGTACAGCAGGGGGGAGCCTGCAGCGTAGTGGTTAAGGTACATGACTGGGACCCGCAAGGTTGGTAGTTCAATCCAATGACGGCCGAAAGCTCATGGTTTTCCACCCTCTCTTTAACTGAGAGTCAGGGGTGAAGACAGTTTGGCCAATCAGTAGCACTAATTACGGATTAGGATTCAGCCCTACATCTTCCACTCCACCGTCTGCTGCTTGCAAGCGGGTTTTCAGAACTACTATCTCCCAGACTGCATAGCGGTTAATATTACTCACTGTTTGCAGCCACCTCTGGTGTTCACATCTCTCTCTGAAAAACCCTTTTTAACTCGGGTAACAATTTGGGATATAGCCAAAGGGATTTTAAATGCAGATTTCCTTCTGTTAACACAGAAGGCTGGTGGCTTCCTGTAAATTCCTATCGTGTTTGTGCCAGATTGAGTCACTAAACCCCCCACCCCTCCCCCACACTCATGACCCAACCTTTCACAATGACCTCCCTGAATGGAAAACATAACCTTAGCATTAAGGCAAAGCACAGGGCCAGAGGTACTTATTTACCACGGTATCTAACCTTTACCACGGAAACACGGGGTCAGTCTACATTCCTCTACCGCCACGGGCGACAATTCTACAGCAAGAAGATGCCAACTGCTAACCGAACACTTAACTCAGCAACCCCCCTTCGACATTTCTCCCCCCCGCCATCATCAGGGAAGACTCAAAAATGGGTTTGAATCCAGGGAGTTTCTGGATTGACGTTAGCTCCTCAACCACATTTCCACAGTTACGTGCAGGTCCTCTCCAAAGAGGAAAAGTATGTGAAATGGTGCTAGGAATTATGGATAATACCACACAATAAAATTACGGAATTCCTGCCCAGCACCGAGACAGTATCCAATCAGTAGTGAGCACAGAACTGTGGTAGGAAGCGTGTGGAAGGATGCAATGATTACATTTTAAGGACCGCATCTTGCTACCACAGATAGGGTTGCTTGTGACACGATCCGCAGTTGGTTACCTACATCACTGAGGATGAATTCTACAGAAAATGGTCCAAGATCGTACAGGAGACTGCGGACACGCTATGAAAGCAACGGAACATTTGGAAAGAAAGGTAAATAATTTATTTTCATTATTATTTTCACTATTGCAAGCCGAAAAACAACATGAAATGACCCCTGCAAATTTTCAATTGCAAATGTAATAAACCGCCTTCTCCTCGATATTCTTCCATCATCTGTAGAATTCCTCCTCGGTGATACACGTGTGAGAAGTGACACTGTAGGATGCCGGGAGTCTTTGAATTTGGCTCACGCTTCCTACCTGCCGATACTCCAGGCGGGATCGATCCTCAGGATGGTGGGTTAGGGGTTAGGAGTTAGGGGTTATGTTAGGGTTGGGAGTCAGGATTAGCTGTCAGGGTTAGGAGTTAGGGGTTATGTTAGGGTTGGGAGTTAGAATTAGCTGTCAGGGTTATGAGTTAGGGGTTATGTTCTGGTTGGGAGTTAGGATTAGCTGTCAGGGTTAAGAGTTAGGGGTTATGTAAGGGTTGGGAGTCAGGATTAGCTGTCAGGGTTAGAGGTTAGGAGGTATATTAGGGGTTAGGGGTGACCTACCTGGCGATGCTCCAGGCGGGTTCGAGCCTCAGGATGGTGGGGTCGGGGCGGTAGCTGAACTTGACCTCTGGGTTGCGTAGCTCGGCCCAGTTGATGTCCACCATGACGGGTGAGCTTTCCGAAACGGACCCTGGGGGCGTGGTGCACACCATCTCCTTGCTGCTCCGCCTGCTGGGCCAATCACAGGCTCACTACTGGCCCACCTGACCCCACACACTCCCTCTCAGAGAAAGAGAGTGCAGGAACCAGGTGACCCCGCCCCAAAAACACACACACACACACACACACACAAACAAATATACATACCAAAACACACACGCACACACGCACACACACACACTGTCCACCAAAAGGCACTGGAAATAGGGGTGCTGAGTCGGACTCACTGAAAGGACCGATCTCACAGTGCACAGTGATGATTTGGACAGAGTGAACATCATTACAATCAGCAACACATCACATCACAACACAGCACAGCACATCACAACACATCACAACACATCACAGCACAGCACATCACATGGCCAAGTTTGAGACCTTCTACATGTTGGTAAGACATCTGAATATTCATTAGGCTACCCACGCTGTGCAAAATCTATTTCATTTTAGTTTTGTGATGTAGAGATGCAAAAACATGTAGTGAGGATATTCATCAAGTGGTTGTCAATAATGACAGTAACCCAGATAGTGTGAATATTTGTGTGTGGTAATCACTTGAGACAAAAACTTGATTGCCATATTTAAACAAAATTATTGTTGAAAAATATATAGCCCAAAATTGGTCATTTTATAATTAATTTTCAACTTTGCTTTGCAACGCTAGTAAGACAGTCAACTGTGAGCATGTAAACTATTATAGGTGTGGGATTAAAAAGGTGTGGGATTTGGAGTTTTTGGTTAATTCAGAGCAAGGTGTATGTGCATGAATTTTTTAAATGATTTCGTATTGCAAAAGAGCTTCGTATAGACTTATTGCAAGAACTGTGTCTTGCATAGTTATGTGACTGTATGAAGGTAAAATGCAGTAGAAAACTAAGCTTCCCTGCTAGTTCAACAAATAAAACTAATATGTATTGTGATGTCACGTGTCTACGCGAAAGAGACTGTTTGCTCCAGAGATAAGCTTGTGAATGAACAACAGTAAACAGTGATAATGAGGCCGAGATTATGCTGGAGAATGAGCTGTGATTGAATTCTTGAGGAGATTAGAACAAATACCACCGCTGGTGCTCACAAACCAATCCCATTGGGTGACAGAAAGCCTGACTGCACAGCAACAAACATGGGTGTAAATGTATTCATATCATGTGCCACATTTATAATACGTCATTATTTTCATAATGGCTCTTTACACATGGCAATACACAGAGTCTTTTATAAAGTGCTAAGAAAAAAAAATACTTATTTAAATATGATCTCTATGTCTCCTTCTCAGATAATATTTTAACTGATCGATGAGTAGGTGTTAAGGCAATAGGAAGACTGGACGCAATCCAGCAACAACATTGCCAGTGACCAAATGTGAAGCCAAACTCACTTTAAGGAACATCAATATAACCCATTTCTGCCTGACCCTTCCAGCAGTTTAAAACCCTAACTCCTGCAGAACCTTTAAACTTCTATCCTTTCTTCTAATGCTAAATGATCTTAGAGTACTCTCACAGCATTTTATGAATTACATTTGCTTTAGTATTCCTCTAGTAGGTAAGGTCTCCAGTCGGCATCTCAGGAAGTAGCAGTCCTCTCTTGAAATACCACAACAACTGTGCAACCCTAAGCCTACTCACCTGAATCCTAACCCTAATGGCTCTAATCCTGAAAGGAAAGCCCCAGCCTCCCCGCTAATACTGCAATTAGCAGCAGACTGGAATAGGCCTGTTAGCAGTAGCAGCAGACTCGGGGGGAGTGTTAGCGGTAGCAGCAGGCCCAGATAGGAGCATTAGCATTAGCAGCAGGCCCAGGGGGAAGTGTTAGCGGTAGCAGTAGGCCTGGATAAGAGTGTTAGCGGTAGCAGCAGGCTCGGATAGGAGTGTTAGCGGTAGCAGCAGGCTTAGATAGGAGTGTTAGCGGTAGCAGGAAGGTCAGATAGGAGCGTTAATATTAGCAGCAGGCTCAGGGGGGAGTGTTAGCGGTAGCAGCAGGCTTAGATAGGCATGTTAGCGGTAGCAGCAGGCTTAGATACGAGTGTTAGCGGTAGCAGCAAGGTCAGAAAGGAGCGTTAGCATTAGCAGCAGGCTCTGGGGGAAGTGTTAGCAGTAGCCGCAGGCTCAGATAGGAGTGTTAGCAGTAGCCACAGGCTCAGGAGGTAGCGTTAGCAGTAGCCGCAGGCTCAGGGGGGAGTGTTAGCAGTAGCCGCAGGCTCAGATAGGAGCATTAGCAATAGCAGCATGCTCAGGGGGGAGTGTTAGCAGTAGCCGCAGGCTCAGGAGGTAGCGTTAGCGGTAGCAGCAGGCTCATGGGGGTACCATCAGCAGTCGCGCCGGCACTCACCTCTCAAAGCGGCAGGGACGAAGGCCAATATTGATGACGACGCTGCTCCCACAGTTGAGGTTGCTCCCCTCGATGGTGATGAGGGTCCCTCCAGAAAGAGGGCCCTGTGTGGGCTGCACACGAGTGAACATCGGGGACTGGGGGGGGGGGGGCACATCCAACACAAACATAGGGTTTATCAGATTTGAGTGCAACATATTTTCAGTGTAGTTCTTCAGACTAGTCTCATTGTATTTTTGTAACCATCAGTCTAAAACAACATATATCAGAAATCTAGCATCTCTCTTAATGTATTTCAAAGCAGTACAATTTCTGGAAGTATATTTAGTTTTTTCGAAATCTGTGTCATACTGAGGTATATTGATAACATTTGACAAATTGCTCCCTGACATTTATGTGACACCCGGCACTGCTCAGACACGTGTGACTGTAATTCACCGCACCGCACATCCTGGTTCCCCTGAGTGGGGGCGTAATTGCGTGTCGGCAGTGCACGGAACGGGAGACCGTTTTCCACAGGAGTGCTTACAGAGCAGCGCAGTTAACGGAATTGAATTAAATTGGCGTGAATGAAGATAAACTTGATATGCGGAGCAGAAACGACTGCATGTGTGTTTACAGGGAATCCAGGGGGATGTATGACTACACAGGGGTAGTGCCAACGTTCTGGAAGACAGGTGAATAAAACTTGTTGGCATTATGAACACTGATTAAAACAGCAGTGAAGTGAAGCTTACACACTGAACACTGATTAGAAAAGCAGAGTGAAGCTTACACACTGAACACTGATTAGAAAAGCAGAGTGAAGCTTACACACTGAACACTGATTATAACAGCAGTGGAGCTTACATACTGAACACTGATTAGAAAAACAGAGTGAAGCTTACACACTGAACACTGATTAGAACAACAGTGTGAAGCTTAAACACTGAACACTGATTAGAACAACAGAGTGAAGCTTAAACACAAGGGTTTGGGGACAGGTTCGGTGTGGTATGGGGTCTCACAGGAGAAGGGTTTGGGGACAGGTTCAGTATAGTATGGGGTCTCACAGGAGAAGGGTTTGGGGACAGGTTCAGTATAGTATGGGGTCTCACAGGAGAAGGGTTTGGGGACAGGTAAGGTAAGGTAAGGTATGGTATGGTATGGGGTCTCACAGGAGAAGGGTTTGGGGAAAGGTAAGGTATGGTATGGTATGGTATGGGGTCTCACAGGAGAAGGGTTTGGGGACAGGTAAGGTATGGTATGGTATGGTATGGGCTCTTACCACGAAGGAGAAGGGTTTGGGGGACAGAGCCCGATACTCTGCAGCACAGCTCCCCACACACACTTCCACCGCTGCCTCCGGGAAACGGTGACCTGTGGCATCAGCCAGCTCACACACAATACTGAGGGGATGGGGGATGGGGGAGGGGAGGAGATAGGTAGAGAGAGTGGGACGAGGGGGGAGAAGAGACACCAAAACAGAAGCACATTGCCATTTCATTATTTTATTCTTTACATTGTAACATGTAAATGATGCAACATCACGTCACATCTTTTCTGTTTCAGTCTCCGTGCAGGGAGACGCGCTTGTACAGACAGACAGACAGACCCGCTTGTACAGACAGACATACAGACACATTTGTACAGACAGACAGACAGACCCGCTCGTACAGACAGACAAACAGACCTGATCGTACAAACGGACATACAGACACACTTGTACAGACAGACACGCTCGTACAGACACTCGTACAGACAGACAGACAGACACTCGTACGGACAGACATGCAGACACACTTGTACAGTCACAGACACGCTCATACAAACACTTATACAGACAGACACTCGTACGGACAGACATGCAGACACACTTGTACAGACACAGACACGCTTGTACAGACACTCGCACAGACAGACGCGCAGACACACTTGTACAGACACAGACACGCTCGCACAGACAGACACGCAGACACACTTGTACAGACACAGACACGCTCGCACAGACAGACACGCAGACACACTTGTACAGACACAGACACGCTCGCACAGACAGACACGCAGACACACTTGTACAGACACAGACACGCTCGTACAGACAGACACGCAGACACACTTGTACAGACACAGACAAGCTCGCACAGACAGACACACAGACACACTTGTACAGACACAGACACGCTTGTACAGACACTCGCACAGACAGACACGCAGACACACTTGTACAGACACAAGCACGCTCGCACAGACAGACACGCAGACACACTTGTACAGACACAGACACGCTTGTACAGACACTCGCACAGACAGACACGCAGACACACTTGTACAGACACAGACACGCTCGCACAGACAGACACACTCGCTTGCGGGCTGCACATCTCCCCTACACCCCCCCCCCCCCTCCCTCCTCCCCCCTCTCCCCTCTCCCCGGGCCTCCAGCAGGACTGATATCAGTCCAAACAGACTGCAGGGTTAATTAAAATATTTTAAGATCCTGACAACATGCATAATTTCATGTCCTTGCGGAAATGAAAACGGGGAGGAAAAAAATCACAATAACGGTAAAGAAAAGTAAATGAAAGAAAGTTAATTTAAAAATTAAAAATGAGCAAAGATAATATTGATAGCAGGAAAGCGCCGTTGGGCCTGTCGTGTGTAAATAACGTTGGACATGTGAGGCAGACAGCCTAAGGGCTGAGCCACCTCAGACTCCACAGAGCATGATGACAACGCAGAGCGTGACCCCCGACCCTCTCACAAGCCCCAACAATACCCCTCACCGTCTCTACACGGGCCATTAACTGACATGACGCACTGGGCTCATTCCAATCCCTTATTTTCATCCTCCTTTTCCTTTTCTTTTCTCCTTTTCTAGCCCCTAGCTCCCCCCGTCGGGAAGGGACAGGAAAAGACAAAAGGAAAAAAAGAAGTAAAGACGGAGAAATCGGGGAAATGCGAATTGGGAAAACGGAATGTCAGTTACAGACGTGGCAGAGGATGTGTGGCAGACAGGTGGAGCCACAGGTCCATCATTTATACAGGTCCCACCTTTATTGTATACTTTATACATAATTTATACACTCCTAGAAGGAACATTCAAGGGGTTGGAATTATTATTAATCCTTTATTTGAATAGGTGGTCACATTGAGATAGGAATCTCTTTTTCAAATGAGACCTACAGTACTGTGCAAAAGTCTTAAGCACCTGTATAACATTCCGTACAGATAAGATTCTTTCCAAAATAATTCAATGAAAGGTCCGTAATAAATGTACTATACATTTTAGTAAATCGGCAGAATAGTTAAAAACTGAATCAAATTCATATTTTTTGTGACCACCCTTCAGCGTTAAAACTGCATCACTTCTCTGAGATAGCCAACGCTGTCCTGCAGTTCTATAAGATAACCAGCAGGGAGGTTGTTCCCAGCATGTCGGAAAACTTGCCACAGTTCTTTTGCTTTGGTCGGCTCCTTGCTTCTGATCTCAGACAGCCTTGATCAAGTTTTTATGTAAAAAGTAGTCAATTGCTTACAGTAATATGTTACTCTTTTAAATTAAATACAAAAATGTCTCTGTAAAATGAAATCTTTTGGAAAATGAATACTTTGAAATCTCAAATGTGTTCTTTTATACGAACACACACAAAAAAATAAACATATATATAATAAAGTCTAGGGTGCTTAAGACTTAATGTCCTTCAAGATGGTGCACCCTGATAGATTTCCGAGTCAGGAGAAAAGAGGAGAAAAATAAGCGATTGGAATGAGCCCAGTGTGTGAATTAGATCCCTCCATGCAGTCTCTAGAGCAGGGGTATCCAATCATGTGCCACGGAGGGCCAAGAGTATGCAGGTTTCCACTACATCAGCTGATTTCACTAATTAGTCCCTCCTCTCTGGCGGAAGGTGTGCTAATAAGTGAAATCAGCAGGTGTAGTGATTGGTTGCATACTCTCGGCCCTCCGTGGCACATGATTGGGCACCCCTGCTGGCAAACACGCTAATGCTGCCTGTTTCCTCTATGAGGGGGAGGGGCCTCACCGCTCGGCACTGATGTACTTCCCCTCCATTGGCTGGCACGGCACTTTTCCCACACGCACCCCGTTCTGGATGTCCTGGAAGACCAGGCCCAGGTTCTCCCCTGAGATAGTGAGCCACGTGCCCCCCTGTCTGGGGCCGGTCTCAGGAGACAGCTGCAGAGAGAGGGAGGGAGGGAGAGAGGGATGGGATAGAGAGAGAGAAAGGGAGAGGGTGAGAGAGAGAGAGAGAGAGAGCTCAGCAACATGCGCGTCTGTCCAGGCTTGGAGATTTTAAGAGTCATATTTGTCGTCATCACCAATTTGTGGCTCTAAACACACTGCTAAGAAGAAGGCAAGCTCTAATGCTGCCTGGCTTCAGAATCCAAAACCAGCTCCCTGCATCACTTCACCCACTCGCCACCCGAGACTACACTTCACAAGAGAACTCCATTTACCAGAATGCAACTCTCCACCCCCCTCACAACAAGAGATCCAACAGCGGGAGTGTCGACTGGGTCCCCCCCCCCCCACACCACAGGGACAGTCCCAAACGCCCGACAGCTCGAATGTTAATAAAGAGTAACATCCCCTCGCTGTAGAGCATTGGAGCGGAGTGTCGAACGAAAGCCTCCCCCCCCCCCCCCCCGTCTGTAATTGAAATGTATTACCCGGCCAATGCATAGAGGGCCATTGGGATAATGTGATTTATTTACTCAAATTATTCCTCCTAAGAGGGACAGGTGTGGCGTGGCACAACGAATATGAAGACTGATGCACAGCGGTGAGAGGTGGCGGTAACAACAATCAGGATGGAATTATGGGTAATTTCACAGCTCAGCTACTTCTCGATGTCCGCGTGGAGGTAAAAGTAACGGGCAAAGCGTTTGCTCCCACGCCAATTTACCGCTGGGGCCCGGGTTAGTGCTACCGCCATCGAAAGCCGGTTTGGAGGCTGTGGGGAACCCATTACGTGCCACAAAGTGCCACACCTACAACTGACACTTTGTGTGTGTGTGTGTGTGTGTGTGTGTGTGTGTGCACGTGCATGTACATGCTTATGTGTGTCTGTGAGCACGTGTGTGAGTCTTTGCAAGTCTGTGTGTCTGTGTGCATGTGTGTGTGAACACGTGTGTGCATGTATGTGAGTGTGATGTTGGAGACAGGGCAGTTGCCAGGTCCTGGGTTATTATTTTGTCTGCCATGGCACAGAACTCATAATGTTTCCAAATTACAATTTCTTGGCACCACCATTGGGAATAGCAACACAAGTTATGCTCTCCAGGAAAAACAATAACGTGGCTTGTCTCTTTGATATAAAGCCCTACCAGATGATGTTACATTAGATTTGGAGGACATCAGTTCTCACCTTAGTGATTTTGGGGTGTATGCAGTGGGTGTTTGGTGCTTTTAGGTGCTTCAAGGGTCAGTTCTCACCTTGGTGATTTTGGGGTGCATCAAGGGTCAGTTCTCACCTTGGTGATTTT
The DNA here is from genome assembly GCF_963514075.1 of Conger conger. Classification (NCBI taxonomy): domain Eukaryota; kingdom Metazoa; phylum Chordata; class Actinopteri; order Anguilliformes; family Congridae; genus Conger; species Conger conger. The sequence continues at coordinate 15,651,517 of NC_083769.1, forward strand.
GAGGTGTATGCAGAGGGTGTTTGGTGATTTTGGGGTGTGTGCAGCAGGTCAGTTCTCACCTTGGTGATTTTGGGGTGTGTGCAGCAGGTCAGTTCTCACCTTGGTGATTTTGGGGTGTGTGCAGCAGGTCAGTTCTCACCTTGGTGATTTTGGGGTGTGTGCAGCGGGGGTTCCCCGTGGTGGGGTGCATCCACGTGCTCTCTGGGGGGGCGCATTCCTGCCGGAGGGAGCACTTCTTCTCCTGAACGCACCAGCCACACTCAAACCGTGGGTCCGCCTTCAAACACATGCCACAGCTGTCCCGCAGGGCGAAGCACTTATACAGGTGAGCTGGGAAAGAGAGAGAGGGAGGGAGGGGAGAGGAATACAAATCTAAAATAGTGAAGCACAGAGCCAAATCAAGAAAAAATATGTATTTGTCCCAAACATTATGGAACTAATCACCAATTCACCAAAGACAACACAACAACTTTAAAATAGATTCTCAATAGATTGTCCAGTGTGCTCGTCTGTTGCATTCATGAAGTTACAAAGCAATAAATTGTTATTTGGACCTAACATTACTGTTACTGGCTACATACAAATTACAGCAGTTTAGCAGGATTCATTGAATGCAGGCGGTATGCACACAGAGCACAACGTGGGGTTTCTGTGCGAGTGTGGAACTTCAAAGTAGCTCTTTCACGGCCTTCCAATAATCTGATCTGTCACGACTGAGCATAAAAGTAACCCTGTGCTAATTAAACTGAACTAAATGAATGGCTTAATTACAGTCTCACTTCCCTGCTACACCCAGACTCCACCTCCCCAGGTCAGGAGCAGCGATGGGTGCTTCAGAACAATTACAGAGAGGGAGGGATAGATGGGGAGGAAAGAAGGGAGGGGGGAGGGAGGGAGAGAAGAAGAAATGAGAAGAACAAGAATGAGTGGCAGTAAGAGGGACAGAAAAAAGATGCAACAAAGAAAGACCGCAGACATAAGGAGAAGACAAAATCACAGCAGGCAGAGAAGTTTGAAAGCTTTTCTCTGTTCAAGTTACTAAATACTGAACATTAAGACTGCATATCGCCAATTCCTGGGCAACAGAGCTTCTATTCTTCCTCCAGACGAACATCAGAATGGTCATCAACTCTCCTGTGTGCAGGGAGAGGGGCCGCAAGCTGGCCCAGGTTTTGGGGGCCATTTTGGGGTGGTTCTCTCCCCTCTCTGAGATGGTTTCTCACATGCCCTTCCAGCAGCGGTGATTAATGCAGAGCCCTAATGAGCCCTATTTCAGGAGTAATTACTCACTGGCCGTCTGCACTGTGGATCCTCACTGGAGCTCCAGGTATGGAGCTCAGACAGCTTGTCCTATAGGGAGACATGGGAGCCTGCACAGGTCTGCAGGTCCGCTGTGTCCACCTCCCTGGCCCAGGGATGGGTGGTGCATTCGAACCCGAACGGGAGCGGAACGGCAGGGGCTTCTCACACCCAGCTCTGGGTAGAAGTTCCAGTTCATTCTGAGGGCCCTGACCGCAGTTCCCCGATCGCTTCCGAGTTCAATTCGGTTCCAAAGTTACACATGCCAGTACTGTTACACATGCCTGGTTTTAATGTTTATGCCTGTTACCTGGATACGATGGAGGAGAGATGAAGAAGGCTCATAAGCAGGGGGGGATGAAGGTGGGTTACGTTGGATATTGTAAGCACCACATTGGATATTGTAGAAGTTACCTTGGATATTGTCTCGTCTATCTTGGATATATTACCTAGGGTACCGTGGAAACTGTAGCGGGTTACCTTGGCTACTGTAGTGGGTACCATGGATACTGTAGTGGGTACCATGGAAACTGACGTGGGTTACCTTGGATACTGTAGGGGTACCATGGAAACTGTAGTGGGTTACCATGGATACTGTAGTGGGTACCATGGAAACTGACGTGGGTTACCTTGGATACTGTAGGGGTTGTCGATGACAAAGTTTCCATTCCAGACCAAGGACAGGTCCACGGGCAGGTCACTGATGTCATTTCCCTCGTAGTCATACTGCAAGACACAAACAAACCATGCTCCAGTCAGAACCGCACGAGCAATGTAACACTGACAGACACAGTAAAGGTCACATAGTGTGTACTGAGCCCCTCCCAGAATGCACCACTCTCCCCCAAAACAGGCATTCCCTGCTGGTGACAGGAGAATGAGAGTAACTGGGAGGGGCACGGTTGTCAGTAACGACAGGCCACACCCCGAGGGAGGGAGGATGAAGGGCCGGGGTGTGGTCTCAATCAGGAATTGATTCTGCTGGATGCAGTTCACCATCGGAGCCTCCTATTAGCACTACCGTGGAGGCAAGAGGCCCCAATGTCCTTTTTGTCTCTTCCTCATCCTCTTCCTCCAGAGCCTGCCCAGCGCTCTGGCCAGGGGGAGGCAAAGCGAATGAGTATCACAGCGAATCGGCTAACTGCTGCAGAGTAACACAACCCAACAACAGAGGCCTTCTACATGGAGAGAAAGAGGGAGAGAGAGGTAGGGAGAGGGGGAGAGAGGGGGAGATAGAGGGAGAGAGAGGGAGAGAGAGAGGGAGAGAGAGGGAGAGAGAGGGAGGGAGGCAGGGGAGAGAGGGAGAGAAAGAGGGAGGGAGAAAGCAAGAGAGGGAGGTAGAGAGAGAGGGAGGGAGGGAGAGACAGAGGGAGAGAATAAGAACCAATGAAGTGAATGAGCTAGAACAGAGGGGGTAATAAAGTGAATGAAAGTTGCAAAGAAAAAGTTAAAAGAAACATGAGTGGGGAAAAAAGAGAGAGAGGGAAAAACTGAGAATAAAGGGGGAATGAGAACGGAAGAGAGAAAGGGCTTGGGCCATATCGCGCGCACACACACACACACACACACACACACACACACACACACACACACACACACACACACACACATTGCCAGCAGAGACTGGGACACGCACGCACGCACGCACGCACGCACGCACGCCCCATGAAGCAGGTCTTCTCAATGACACACACACACACACACACACACCATGAAGCAGGTCTTCTCAATGACACACACACACACACACACACACACACATACATACACCCACCCATGAAGCAGGTCTTCTCAATGACACACACACACACACACACCCATAAAGCAGGTCTTCTCAATGACACACACACACACACACACACACACACACACACACATACATACATACATACACCCACCCATAAAGCAGGTCTTCTCAATGACACACACACACACACACACACCCATAAAGCAGGTCTTCTCAATGACACACACACATGCACAAACACAAACACATACATACACACACACACACACACACACACACACACACACACACACACGCACACGCACACACACCCATAAAGCAGGTCTCCCCAATGACATACACACGCACGCACATACACACACACACCAATAAAGCATGTCTCTACAATGGCACACACAGGCACCCACACACACCCATAAAGCGGGTCTCTACAATACGAGCCACGCAAACCTCAAATTAATGAAGTCCCCGATAAAAACAGCACACACCAGAATCCAGCCCCCCACCCCCTCTGACAGCCCTATATATCAGGCAGGAACAGGGACGCCCGTAAAAACACCAGCCAAGCAAAAGCGAGGAGACTAGGTCGGCTTTAGGCCAAAAACAAAAAAAGTGTCGACGTTAACAAAACAGGCCAGCTGCCGTCCTGGGAGCGGGGGAGCGGGGTGGGCTGGGGGTACGGAGGGAAGGAGAAAGGAGAAGAAGAGAGGGGGAGGACGAGGAGAACGTCCCGAATACCACTTTGGGTCACACACCCGTCGTCAGTCATTTTGAAGGAACACCTGAAAGGCACGGCTAAAGATAGTGCCCTGCCCCCAGGGGGCTGATCCCCCCCCCCCCCCCCCATTTCCAAATGCTCACATGTTTCTCTCTCCTCTCCTACCTCCCCCCTCCTCCTCTATACCGCTATCTATTGGAGGGACTGCCACTTCAGGGGAGAATTACCGGCAGCCTCTACAGCATCTTTTGGTAAAACCCAGCGGAAGGCATTAACATTTATATAGCCGCGCAGAACGAGTGCCGTCCTCTCCCGCAGGCATATGTAAATGTGCGCGGGCCGTGGCCCGGTGCTGTCCGGAGCTGCTTCAGCGATGCCCACCTCTCACAGGAGAGAGAGCTGCTTCAGCGATGCCCACCTCTCACAGGAGAGAGAGCTGCTTCAGCGATGCCCACCTCTCACAGGAGAGACAGCTGCTTCAGCGACGCCCACCTCTCACAGGAGAGACAGCTGCTTCAGCGATGCCCACCTCTCACAGGAGAGAGAGCTGCTTCAGCGATGCCCACCTCTCACAGGAGAGAGAGCTGCTTCAGCGATGCCCACCTCTCACAGGAGAGAGAGCTGCTTCAGCGATGCCCACCTCTCACAGGAGAGAGAGCTGCTTCAGCGATGCCCACCTCTCACAGGAGAGAGAGCTGCTTCAGCGATGCCCACCTCTCACAGGAGAGAGAGCTGCTTCAGCGATGCCCACCTCTCACAGGAGAGACAGCTGCAGGGCCCGCCTAATTACCGCACAACGGGCCTCATTCATCCATATTGTCGGAAATCCGCGTGCGAACGTAGGCGTGATCGGAAACGACAAACAAGTTCCTCCGGATTTATGAAACAGGCGTAAACACAGCTTTGTTTGGTATCCACGTGTGTACGTTGATAAATACCAATCAATCGTAAACAAAAAGCATGTGCACAAAATGTATAATTAGCACAAATTGACACCCATAAAATACCTTATAAGGGCCATGGAAATCTATTTCAGCCAATTTAAAGAAATGGCTGAGAAAAGACGAAAATACTTTGTTTTAAAATGATGTGTAGCCTACACATGATCTGATTTTTTAAAATCATTATATGACTGTGTGTGCTACAGCTACTTTGTGACTTCTCTTTGCAAACTTGTAGGCTACGCCCTATTTATAGCAAACTTTTTACGTGTTTTATGGAATTTATATTACACTCCACTTAAGCATTAATTAATCAGGATTACCGGAATGAAACATCACTCATTTTAATGTTGAATCCTGTTGTGTTTTTATATGATATGAATAATTATAATATTCAATTGGCTCATTAAAATAATCTTGGCAATCTAAATGAAATATAAATTCATAGAATAATAATCGCACAAAGCGCACTTTATTATTGCGCGCTTTCATTTCCGCACACAATACGAACAGCTGAGACCACTGGTGAAGTTTGTTCGGCTCCTACGAAAAAACTGACATCCGAAGACTTTACTTACATTATTTGTGCAAATGCATTTCCGATGGATTTACGGTGAATTTCGTTCGGCTCACGTTTCATACATGAGGCCCAATAAGTCTGCTGCCCATTGAGCACAAAATGACTGAATTTACTTGTCCCAACCAAGACAACACTGCACTCTGAGTGAACCTGTGTGTGTGTGTGCGGGTGTGCGGGCGAGTGTGTGTGTGTGTGTGCGTGCGTGCGTGCGTGCGTGCGTGCGTGCGTGCGTGTGCGTGTGAGCGTGCGCGCGTGCTTGTGTGTGAGGGTGCAGGTGCTGCCTGTGGCGTAGTGGTTAAGGTAAAGGACTGGGACACGCAAGGTCGGTGGTTCTAATCCCGGTGTAGCCACACTAAGATCTGCACAGGCATTGGGCCCTTGAGCAAGGCCCTTAACCCTGCATTGCACCAGGGGAGGATTGTCTCCTGCTTAGTCTAATCAACTGTACGTTGCTCTGGATAAGAGCGTCTGCCAAATCCCTATAATTTAATGGAATGTAGCGTGTGTGTGTGTGTGTATGTGTATATGTGTGTGCCATTTGCCAAAATGGAAAGTTCACAGAACTTACACACAGCATTATCTCACAGTCTGAAGTCTGAGATAAATGTATCTTTAGAACCTTATCCAATAGAATTACCACACTACACTTTAATACAGACTGGAGACCGGATGCATGTGTACACCCATATCCTATACATGCCCTTGCATACACACACACACACACACACACATTTTCCAGTACCCAGAGACAGGATTAATGAGGTGGGGTGAGGTGGGACAGGAATAACATCCAGTAACAATGTGATGAATTGCGGCATTACAGGAGTTCAACACGACTCAGTCACTCAGAGCAAGCTGAGAGAGCGGAGGGATTATGTGTAGCTCTTCTCTGATTAAAAAAAAGGTTTGCACATGGCCTCCTGGAAGGGATTATGGAGAGAGAGAGAGAGAGAGAGAGAGAGAGAAAGCGAGAAAGAGAGAGAGACAGAAAGATAGAGCTTATCTGTTTCTTTATCTGATGACTTGCCATGGTCTCACATTGCGTCTGAAACAACCAATTACAGTGAGAACCACTGGGGAAATATACTGAGACCTGAGGAGAGGCAAGGTATGAGTGAGTGTGTGTGTGTGTGTGTGTGTGTGTGAGTGTGCATGTGTGCGTGAGAGTGTGTGTGTGTGTGTGTGTGTAGTCCATATGTTTGTTGTGAGGGTGACTCTGTGTGTGCAGGTGTGTGTAGACGTGAACAAACACCCCACGCACATGCACGCACATGTACACACACACACACACACACACTAATATGAACGTCTCCATATTTTTCCCTCCCTAATTTTGACAACAGTTTTGAAAATCTTGGCAGACCAAGTCATCGTTTAAACAAAAAAAAAATGATTTGCATGTTTGAAATGTGTAATTAAAACTAATTGACTCGCAGTCATCAATTTGAGATGGATGTGCCTGTTCGTCTGAGCAAAACACTTCAGCATCAACACAGCGGAGAGCCATCTTTTTTTTTTTTAGATATTTTTTAGGCCTTTTTCAGCTTTATTGGACAGTATATAGTATAGAGAGACAGGAAGAATGGGAGCGAGGGAGAGGGGAAGACATGCGACAAATGTCGGACGGTCGGATTCGAACCGCTGACGTCGCGGCTCGCAATGAGCATGCGGTCAGTGCTCTACAGGCTGCGCCACCGCGACACCCCGGAGAGCCATCTTTATAAACATAAATATATGACTTTGCGTTTTCTGAAAATTGACACTTTCCCGCAGGGCTCTTGCCGCAGACCACAGAATGAGAGGCACTGTGGACTGGACACTGATGGTATCTGTACATCACGATTAATCAAGGCAAGGGTTGTGGAACGTGTGTGTATGCAGGCTGACCTGTGAAGTCTTCCACGAGCGAAGGACGAGAACTGAAGAGAGGTACAGGCGGAGGAGAGGAATCGGACACAGACAGAGACACCGCGTGTCGGATGTGAGAGGCCCAGCCGCGGGGCGTGGCCTTCAGGGAAAGTGCAGGGTTGTAGGGCCAAACCTTGGCTGGGGCCACTGGGACCATCAGCTCTGAACCTGGCCTCAGTGAACACCTGGTCTCTTCAGCTCTGAACCTGGTCTCTTCAGCTCTGAACCTGGTCTCTTCAGCTCTGAACCTGGTCTCTTCAGCTCTGAACCTGGTCTCTTCAGCTCTAAACCTGGCTTCAGTGAACACCCGGCCTCAGTGAACACCCGGCCTCAGTGAACACCCGGCCTCAATGAACACCCGGCCTCAGTGAACACCCGGCCTCAGTGAACACCCGGCCTCAGTGAACACCCGGCCTCAGTGAACACCCGGCCTCAGTGAACACCCGGCCTCAGTGAACACCAGGCCTCAGTGAACACCCGGCCTCAGTGAACACCCGGCCTCAGTGAACACCCGGCCTCAGTGAACACCCGGCCTCAGTGAACACCAGGCCTCAGTGAACACCAGGCCTCAGTGAACACCCGGCCTCAGTGAACACCCGGCCTCAGTGAACACCAGGCCTCAGTGAACACCAGGCCTCAGTGAACACCCGGCCTCAGTGAACACCCGGCCGCACCGCAAGTGAGGAACGCGCGCCGTGTGACGCGCCGCGGATGAGAGCGCAGGCTAATGCTAAAGCTAAAGGAGTTAGCGTGGCTGTACTCAGGGGTCTGTACTCACCGAGGTGCGCTGGCATTGGACGCTGGAGCTGTTGAAACGTAGCGCGGTCACACTCAGCTCCCTGCCCTGCACGCTGAACACACACTCGTAGCTGCGCTGGCCCGACTGAGGGTGCGGAAGGTTCCGGGCCAGCAGGGTGATGGGCCTCAACACGCTCACCGGGATGTACATCTGGGAGGAGGGGAGGAGCAGAGGGCACTCCTGACCAAGGGGGGGAGAATAAAGAGGGAGGAGATTATATTGCCCAAACTGAAGGTTCTCTTCTTACACCAGACTGAGGACAGTTTGCACAGAGCCAGTGAAGAGGATCAACTCATGCAGTTATTCCATCAACTGAGCTCACACTCAACACACAACACTCAACAGTGTGTGTGAGTGTCTGTATGTGTGCCTGTTAGTGTGTGTGTGTCTGTGCCTGTGTGTGTGAGTGCCTGTGTGTGCATCTGTGCCTGTGGGTGTGTGTGTGTGTGTGTGTTAGTGTGTGTGTGTGTGTCTGTGCCTGTGTGTATGAGTGCGTGTGGCTGTGCCTGTGTGTGTGTGTGTGTGTGTATGAATGAGTGTGTGAGTGTGTGTGTGAGTGTGCGTGTCTGTGCCTGTGTGAATGAATGCGTGTGTGTGTGTGTGTGTGTGTGAGAGTGCGTGTGTGTGAGTGTGCGTATCTGTGCCTGTGTGTATGAATGCGTGTGTGTGTGTGTGAGTGTGAGTGTTAGTGTGTGTGTCTGTGCCTGTGTGTATGAATGCATGTGTGAGTGTGTGTGTGTGTGTGTGTGTGTGTGTGTGTGTGTGTGTGTGGGGGGGGGGGGGGGGGTGATAATGGGCTCTTAGTACTGCTACACAATCCTACACAACCGCTGAGCTCACCACAAACCCAACAGCCAATCGTGCGCTCTTGCTCAGCTCACCTCAAATCCAACAGCCAATCCTACACACCCACTGAGCTCACCCCTCAACCCAACAACCATTCCTGCACTCCCGTTGAGCTCACGTCAAACTCAACAGCCAATCCTATGCTCCCGCTGAGCTCACCACATGTAAGTCACTGACAATTTTTCTGCTGGTTCGCAAAACTGAAATTAATGCCAAACAAAGTATATTAAGGGGACAGTTCTAGTGGCAAAGTTGGCCAATTCTCGAGTCCTCAGGCAACTTCACAAATATCTTTCATTTTCCCAGCGGAAAGCAGAGCAGAACGTTTTTGGTTTTCTTGTTCCGACACTTGAGTACAGGTGTCTTATGACACAGTGACAGATATCAGTGCCGTGTTGCGGATGTGTCACAGCGAGGCAAGAGAAGGGGGAAACAGTCCCTGTGTGGAATCTAAAGGTGCTTCTGTGAGCCCTGAGACTGCAGGTGGGCCAGCACAGACACGAATAATCACTTTCATTTACTTTTTCATTAAGACACAAGCTCTACGCGTATTGTTCCCAAATTTATAAACGGCATTTTGTTACAATGTAAAGCGTGTCATCTCTAAAAATGCAACTGCTGTGTTTCTGTCAGAAACCTCAAACTGTGATGTGTGCATGTGTGATTGTGTGTGTGTGTGTGTGAGAGGGTGTGTGTGTGTGTGTGTGTGTGTGTGTGTGTGAGTGTGTGTGAGTAGGCTTGGGGTGCAGACGTACCTCTGACGTGTTGACCCGGCCCTCCAGGAAGGAGCAGTCTCGGGCGTTGTGTGTGCACATGTGGCGGTACTTGCACCAGTGGCAGGGGAATGCGCCGTTCACACAGGAGAGACAGCTGCAAGAGGAGAACAGCATTATCCACACGCACAAACACGCATGCACACAGATAAGCACTCACTCGCGCACTCGCTCACTCGCTCACATACACACATCTTTATTTTATTAATTACTTCATGAGTATAGTTATATAATGACGGTTTTTACTTTGCATGTTCATTAGTTAAAAGGTGTTAAGCTTTCACATTATACTTCAAAAAAGGACATTGAATTAATCTGAGAGAGGGAGGGAGGGAGGGAGGGAGGGAGGGAGAGGAGAGAGAGAGAGAGAGAGAGAGAGAGAGAGAGAGAGAGAAGCAGTAGAGATCAGATGTAAGAGGGTAAATTCGCAGGGTAAATGTTGGGGAGGACTGAAACACTGTAGCTGGATTACGTCCTGCACTCTGTCGCTCTCAAGCCCAAGGTCTATACCCGACCCGTACCCTACAGGACAACCCTGCCCCTCACATACCCCCCGGCTGTTCTCCAACGCAACGCAGCCAGGCGCTTAAAAAACTCACTTAAACATAGCCCAAACACTGCTGAAACTCCCCCCCCACCCAACACACACACACACACACACTCTCTCACACACACAAACACACCCACACACACACACACACACACACACACTCTCTCTCTCTCACTCACACACACACACACACACACTCTCTCTCACTCACTCACTCTCACACACACACACACACACACACACACTCTCACTCACTCACTCACACAAACACACCCACACACACACACACACACACTCTCTCACTCACACACACACACACACACACACACACACACACACACTCTCTCTCTCACACACACACACACATACATACATACATATACACACACACACTCTCACACACAGACAGCAGCCCTGGATATGACCTCTGACCCGACATGGAGGGGGGGCTACAAACTGCTCTCACTGCGGTCGGACTCTCTCTCCCACTCCCTGAACACGACTCGCTCCACACCCCCAACACACTGGCGAACGCACTCGTTTGGATCAATTAAGCAGCCCATTTGTTCAATTAATGAATTTAGGGATGATGAGGGGAAAACATCTGAGCACAGTGCAGCCCCCCATGGGCCAGAGGAGGTGGCTTAATTAAACACCTGACCCAATTAACGGCTTAATGAACTTTTATGAGGCTGGAGGACACGGATCTTGGCTGAGGAGTGGAGCTGTTGGCTACCAGGGTCCCATGCAGGTGACAGGGAGGGAGCTCTGAATGAAGAGGATATTATCCACTCAAAACGGTGTGCTGTGTACTGTGTGCTGTGACTGTGTGCTGTGCACTGTGTATTGAGACTGTGTGATGTGTACTGTGCACTAAGACTGTGTGCTGTGCACTGTGTATTGAGACTGTGTGATGTGCACTGTGTATTGAGACTGTGTGCTGTGCACTGTGTATTGAGACTGTGTACTGTGACCACAAACCAGCCACCACACCTCCAGGAGTGAACAATCACATCACTCCGCTGGGACTGAGTCAACCAATGAACACACCTCAGCCAATCGCAGCGCTCCGCTGGGGCTGTGCCAGCCAATCAACACACCTTGGTCAATTGTATCACTCCAACACTCGAACAGACAGAGAAAAGATTACATAAATACAGGAGACAATCATCAACCTGAGTCAATAACCAATCAGGAAAGAGCAGAGGGAAGCCATAGGGCTGAAACTGATGACATCATAAGAAGGAGACCCACAGCCCAGTCTCCTGCAGACAGTAACCATGTCCCAAACAGCTTACTTGCCTATGACTGAGTATGTAAGCTGGGTCCACTGGAGGAGAAAGTTAAGTAGGCAAAACATTCTGTAAATGTAGTGTACTTAAAATCCAAGGAGATCTGTAATTCCAGGGTTTCACCGTGCCTGAAACTGTTCACTCCCAACTGACAACTATTCTCCAAACGCACAGCGGAAGTGTCAAAATATGTCCGTCCCACCTCTTCCACTATGATGTATTGGACTCTGATTGGACCCAAACATGAACATACATGATTTGGACATACAGTTTACAGGAAATATTGGTCGACCAAAATAGGCTCACCGCCTGTCGCATTATTTACATTTGAAGACCTTGTGTTTGCATGTTACTAAAGAAAGGGATATTATCATATTGATATATTACACGGAATTCAATTCCTCCTGTATATACTATAATTTTAGGGGGAAAGTAGTAAAGTTATGCATTATCCTGACTTGGCTGGGGAGTGGTTGTTGCGTTTTCTCTTTAAAAAAAAGTGTAATTTTTTTGTGAGAATATTATCTTGTGGAAAAAACAGCCAGACACTGGAAATCCAGCACTGTGCCTG
>NC_083769.1:15668540-15675091 GCF_963514075.1 Conger conger
CGCGCACACACACAGACACACACAGACACACATACACACACGCGCGCGCGCGCGCACGCACGCACGCACGCACGCACACCAGACCCCACACACACACAGGCACACGCACACGCACATGCACACAAACAGACACACCCGCACACACACACAAACAGACACACACGCACGCACGCACGCACGCACACCAGCACACAAGCACACGCACACAAGCACACGCACACAGACACGCGCACACACACAGACACACACAGACACACACAGACACACATACACACACGCACGCACACACGCACGCACACCAGACCCCACACACACACAGGCACACGCACACGCACACACATGCACATGCACACAAACAGAGGAAGAGAGGTATTTAGACACACTGAGAAACAAACTGAAAAAAGAAAAGCACATTCCAGCAAAATGTCTACATTCATAAATGCGTTTTTCTTTGCAGACAAATGTAGAAAAGCCAAAGGGTCAAAAGCCCCACTCAGAATATTTCAGCCTGTCACAACCAGCCAGCCAGCACCCAGGAAATGACACTGCCCAACCCTTGTAGAGATGGAGTAACATCGCCTACACACACAATAACCATGTTTCATAATTTAAACAGAATAATCCTCCATTTACTTATTCTGCTGTTTCCTACATCACTGTTACAATTACAATGTTCCATTATTAAGATGTGTACACACTAAAGATAACATTACTATCACTATCAACTACATATTATTCAGCATAATTCATGTTATTCAAAGAGATTTAACAATAGCAGCTATACACACACCAGCTGCGTTCAACATGAAATCATTTTCCCACAGGTAATTGGCCACTTTTGTTTGCGACTTTCAAACTGATATCCCCTTATTTCCATAAGCCCAGGAATGCAACAGGAACGGTATTTGCCCTGGTTTAGAGCGGGGGAAGAAACTATTCAATTACTATAAAAAAGGGAGGGAAAGGGAAAAAAGGTGCATGATAACAAAGAGGAGACGATCTCGGCTCCGGCAGCAAGCTCTTTTGTCTCACGCAGAAAACGGCAAATTACGGAGAGCTCTTGTGAATATCATTTCCATCATGACTCAACTCAACAACACCTCGTCTGCATGTCGGCCCAAAGTACGGGAGGGGTGTGGGGGAATGTTTTAGAGAAAGAGCAGCTGGCGAAAACGCTTCGGTTTATTAGAGGAGAGGGAGCAAGTCGTAATCAGGCACCGGTTGGGGGGGGGGTTAGCGCCTGAGGGCAACCTCACAGGGAATTGTGTCAAAACGGGACCCAACACCAGGACAACGGGAGAGGGATTCTCCATTCTCACAGCTCAGTTTGGGAGGAAGGACTGCCTGGGGTAGGGGACAGTATCATCCTCACATTGGAGATGTAAAGAGATAATAAATGAGCACAAATTCTGACCCGCAACGCAAAGAACAAGTATACAACACGGTAACTGTGATGCTCTAATGATACCCGCTGGCCCAACCGTGCCTCTGCCCTCACCCTGCTGCCAACACAAAAAGAGCATTGTGCGGGGCATTTCAACCCTTGTGTTGTCTTAGGGGTCAAAAATGACAGGTTGTTTCTTCATGTAAAATACATTTGTAAAGAAATTCAATTTAGCTGCTTTATTTTAGGGGTTTATTGAAGGCAGGTCATTTTTGACGCTTAGGACAAGGGGAGTATACAGAATGTTAAGATTACACAAGGGTTAAAGGTCCATACGACATTTCCCTTACTATGTGGATTATAAAGGAGTTGAAGAAGTTATAAAAACACTGTGAAAGTGTCAAAGCCCACAAAGAAATCCACACAATCCGTGTTAAAAAACTGTGACTACAAAGGACAGACATGTAACGAGGACAGCAAATGTTCAAGGGTGAACATTGGGCCTCATTTATCAATATTTTTTCAGAAATCCATTGGCAAATGTGCGTGTGACAGGAAGCAAACTAAGAATTTGCGCCGGATTAATGAAACAGGAGTAGACACAGCTTTTTTTTTTCTTATCCACGTGTGTATGTTGATAAATACCAATCATTGTTTTTCATCATTATATGACCGTGTGTTACAACTACTTTGTACGTCTTGAAAACATGAACATGAAAATACTAAAACGTACTTAGGACTTAACATCTTCTATGTCGTGATGTGTTCTTACAATAAACTTGAACTTGAACTCGCAGTTATTGTTCGTTGTTTATTCTGTTCAAAAATTGACGAGGAAATTAAGCTGATTGTCCCGGTGGAGAAACATAAAGCGATGTGCCAAACCTGATGAAGATCCTCTGAGATTGAAACATTGTCAACAATAAAGGTGTGTAAGGAGCATACCAGTGTGCAGGCTTCCTTCTTCTCATCTAAACTCACTGTAGATGCTACTTTTGTTTATATAGGCTACATAAACCACACATGCGCCACATAGGCCCGGAATAAAAACAGAGTAAAATGTGGAGCAGTGTCCAACCTGCTGCATTGACCTACGCATCAGAGATATTGCTGTTTTTGTAATCTCTGTCTTGAGTTCCACTTACTGTGGAACAGGTAAAACAAAAATGGTTTGACATAAAACTGGAGGCAAAGTTAGAAAATTATAGGAGAGACGTTATTTTCTGGGATTATCAAGGAGCGATATATTTTCAAGCTGAGGACAGAGATCACCTGACCGTTCTGATTCCGGTGTGTTGCACAAACTGAGGAGGTGTCGGCCTTTGAACACAAATATGAAGTTTAAATAAATGTAAATAAATGAATTCCACACTAAATAAGCACAGGAAACCTGACCTTATATTCTTATCTTATATTTCACAAGGAAACATCTTGAAATGTGAGAGCGTGTGAGTTTTTGAGTGTACTACGTGAGGGCTGCTGTGTGACACCTAATATTGTAATAATATTGTGGAAATAAAACCCCATATTCTGCCCTGCGTCCTGATCTGCTCCCCTGCAGAGGAAACAGGACAGGTTCAGACAGCAGGTGAAACTTTGCCACCTTCTCTGAACCTCCGTAAGTATGGTAACCATGGTAATACCACCATGGCAACATTCATGAATTCGCTCATTCATTCCTTCATTCACATTCATTCAAAAATCATTCAATCAGAACCTTCCCTATGATCAGGTGAAAATAAACTAACTAGTGGGTAGTATCCTCATGTGGGCGGTATCCCATGATCCTTAGCAGTATCCTCTTCCTCCATACCCTCGCATGGGCAGTATCCCATGATCCTTTGCAGCAACCCCTCGTGTGGGCAGTATCCAATGACAGGGCAGGAAAGCCGAAAAAGCACTAATGAACTCCCCAAACGGCACGTCGTCCTGATGCTCACTGACCACAGAACACATTAAGACTCTGGCCTCATTAATCAATTTCAGCCCAAACTCCCCCTCCACCCTCCCACCCCCTTTCCTCCCCATGCACACAGAGATGACCACATCCTGCAGTGACCTTCACACACCCTGCTGTTAATTGGGCGGCCTGTCAGAACTCCACTCCGTCCAGCCAAACCACATCGATATGGGGAGCCGCATTAACGCCGCTGCCGGGGACTACAATTCCCAGGGGTGAGTAACTATACCCTGCACTCTGATGAAGTCTCCAAAGCTCTAGCACCACCCAGACATATACACACGGATACACGCATGTACACACACTCACTCACATGCTTGTACACTCACACTCACACACACACACACACCTACAGGCATGCATGCGCATACTCACACTCACACACACACGTACACACACACACACACACACACACACACACACACACACACACACACACTCATGCATGCACGCATGTACACACACTCACTCACATGCTTGTACACTCACACTCACACACACACCTGCAGGCATGCATGCGCACACTCACTCACTCACTCACTCACTCACTCACTCACTCACTCACTCACTCACTCACTCACTCACTCACTCACTCACTCACTCACTCACTCACTCACTCACTCACTCACTCACTCACACTCACACACACACCTGCAGGCATGCATGCGCATACTCACACTCACACACAAACGTACACACACACAAACACACACACGCACACTCGAGCACGCACGCATGTACACACACTCACTCACACGCTTGTACACTCACACTCACACACACACCTGCAGGCATGCATGCGCATACTCACACTCACACGTACACACGTACACACGTAGACACACACACACACTCACATGCACTCATGTACATTCACACACACTCATACTCATACATACACGCATGCATGCCTGTATGCACAGACACAGGCAAACAACTAAGTTATTTGGTACTTTGGTATTTAGTTTTTATTTTCTTCTATAAACCAGCTTGAGGATTCTTCAGAGGTTTTCCCTTGCAAAAGCACTTCCCTAACTGGAGTATGTAATCATGAACAGGTGGGTGGGGCTTTTTCAAGTGACAAGAGATGAAAAAGCTTCAATGAGTCTACAACGGGGTGGGGGGGGAATCAGGAGCAGCAGAATGCTTAAGCAGGGGCATCAAAAAGGTATCAAAGTATTTTACAACCAGACTCTCAAATACAATGGGCCGTTTGACACTGTGCTATAATGGTGTGCATCAAGATCCAACAGCCAAAGCAAGCTCGTTTCACCAAACAGAGAGATACGCAACTGTGGAATCGTCAAGTCATGCTGGAGTTTAGTACTTTCTCCTTTTGTCTCTAATCTTGGGATTAAGGCCTCCGAGCATTAAGAGATTTGGGTTTTTATCCCAGATTTCATATCCAATCTCTGTCCTGGTAGGAATTCTCAGCTCATGACAGGGGGAACAAACACGGCAAGAATGCTTTATTTGGCCTGACACTCACTTGAACAGAAGACTGTCACACCGTAATGTAAGTCAGCTCTATAATTCAGCTGAACCCACTTTATGGAGCATTACAGCTACGCATGCTAACAATTACCAGTGTGTCTCTAACAGGACAGCTACAGTGGAACAGCGATAAAGGTTAGAGGGTGCAGGTGGGATTGTAGCCGTACCTGTTTGTGGCTGAGGGTGTGGTGTGATAGTCGTACCTGGTTTTCGGTGAGGGTGTAGATGTGATTGTAGTTGTACCTGTTTGTGGCTGAGGTGTGGTGTGATAGTCGTACCTGGTTTTCGGTGAGGGTGTAGATGTGATTGTAGTTGTACCTGTTTGTGGCTGAGGTGTGGTGTGATAGTCGTACCTGGTTTTCGGTGAGGGTGTAGATGTGCAGGTAGTCGGGGCTGAACACCATGTCTCGCAGGATGCTGGCTCCCTCGCTCACCACCAGGTTCTCGTACAGCAGAGGGGGCTGCTCAGGGTTGACCGAGTTGACCAGGATCTGACATGCAGAAAGACAAAGCCCCGTAACCCTGGTTACCCTCACAGGAAATATGGTGATGCGATAGGGAAGGGGAAAGTCACATTTTGGCAACTCGGCTTGGTCAAGAGCCAGATTATAAACTGTAATTACAATACATATCATGCCTTCATAAATGACCATAATACCACAAACACACATACACACGCACACAAACACAGGCTTGGGGATGTCTACGAAATTTGTCATCTGTGCCCTTGTCAGCTTTGTCAATAATGGGGAGGGTTGTAAATGCACAGAGGGGGGTGGTCATTCAAAGTATTTGGGGGGGGTTCAGGGGCAGTGCTGTTTATTTTTGGACCTCATGTCATGAACAGGTCAATTTCTGTCCATTCCAAGCTATCAATCTGGAAAAGCAAAAAGAGCTACGCTGAAGTTCAGAGGTCAGTCGGCCTGAGGTTACGCTAACAGTGCTTACATCCCATTTGAAACTGGTGTCCAGTTATTATAAACTGACAGACTTTTAGAAGCACATAGTGCTTTATAGTGTTTTATTGTGTTTGACTTATTTTATTTATTGGTTTTATCATTGTCTTAATTGAAGTCTGTTCGTCAACAGGCTATTCACACAATGGGTCTCTGGCTGCTAGCCCAGAAACAGCGGACACGGAGCGCACAGAACAACTCTAACGCACAGTTCTATCTCTCATTTTCATTCTTCTGTGTCGTTCGTGCTCCCTGTGGTAGGTAAGACACCACCTCATGTTTTACCACCTGGGAGTGTCTGCTCCACAGCCACACTGAACTCTCGCCAAGGAGGGAAAATGGCACTGCTACAACCCCCCCCCCCCCAACACACACACTGACACACTGACACACACGCTCACTCACACACATACACACACACTCACACACACTCACACACACACACATACACAAACTGCTACAACCCCCCCCCCACACACACACACACACACACACACACACACACTGCTACAACCCCCCCCCCACACACACACACACACACACACACACACACACTGCTACAACCCCCCCCCCCCCCACACACACACACACACTGCTACAACCCCCCCCCACACACACACACACTGACACACACACACACACACTGCTACAACCCCCCCCCCCCCCCCCCACACACACACACACACTGCTACAACCCCCCCCCCCCCACACACACACACACACACACACACACACTGCTACAACCCCCCCCCACACA
>NC_083769.1:15675291-15697791 GCF_963514075.1 Conger conger
CACACACACACACACACTGCTACAACCCCCCCCCCCCACACACACACACACACACACACTGACACACACACTGCTACAACCCCCCCCCCCCCCCACACACACACACTGACACACTGACACACACGCACACTCACACACATACACACACACTGACACACACTGACACACACTCACTCACACACACATACACAAACTGCTACAACCCCCCCCCCCCACACACACACACACACACACACTGCTACAACCCCCCCCCCCCACACACACACACACACACACACACACACACACCTGCTACAATCCCCCCCCCACACACTCACACTCACACTCACACACACACTGACACACACACACAGACACACACGCAGACACACACGCTTACAGACACGCTCACGCTCACACACACACACACACACACACACAGTCTCCTGCTCTGTCCCTTTCTGCTGTTCACACTCCAGAAAACCAGAACATGGGTGAGGGCAGTGTAAATGAAGACTCCCTTGATGTCCCAACCCTGATGTGATGGTGGTGGTTGTGGGTTCACAGGCCGGTCAGAACACATGCCCCAGGTGTTCTGACCGGCCTGTGAACCCACAACCACCACAAATTAGGTTGTCCTGTCAACAGCACAGAAGCTACCCTCTCAGTTCATCTGTGAGTGAATCTCACTCTCTCACTCTCTCACTCTCTCACTCTCTCACTCACAGACACACAGGAAAAACAGGCTCCTGACTGGATCATGAAATAAATGGACCAATTAGTGCTTTAACCCCCATCTACAGCGAAACAAGTATGTCAATCAAAAATCAGGGTTGGAAACAGGAACCCCCTGTGTGTGTGTTTATTACAGAGAGAGTGGCACTGTGTGTGTGTGTGTGTGTTAGAGAGAGTGTCACTGTGTGTGTGTGTGTTAGAGACAGAGTGACTGTTTGTGTGTGGTGTGTGTTAGAGACAGAGTGACTGTATGGGTGTGTGGGTGTGTGGGTGTGTGTGCGTGGTCACAAGACAAAACATAAGGCCACTTTCTGTCTAGATTATTATTTTGGGGATATTCCAGGATTTGTGGGTCTAACAAAACCACCGTTGTTGAGAATCCATTGATTCCTGGGTGGGAGACGTAAATCCCTTCGGCTAATTAAATCAAACAAAGCACTCTCCAGATTAGACAAGAACCAATTAAATTACACCGCACTATCAGCCCACTTTAGCACCTTTGATGTTTTAACAGGAAAAACACAGGACTGGAATCAATATTGGGGTGGGGGGGTCTAGAGTGGGCAGCTCGATACAGACCCCAGCCTCGCACTGTTTTGGCTGTTATAATCCCTTAACTTCAACAGAAACATTTAACAGGCAATAACAATAAGCTGAGCCCAAACACAAAGCTGTGTGATCAATAAGAGCCTGAAATCTCCCTCAGCAAATGTACTACCGTCCACCTCAACTAGTCATCCATCTTATAATGAGCTGAGAGGGAGAGGGAGTGAGGGAGGGAGGGAGGGAGGGAGGGAGGGAGAGGGAGTGAGGGAGGGAGGGAGAGGGAGAGAGGGAGAGGGAGAGGGAGTGAGGGAGGGAGAGAGGGAGGGAGAGAGGGAGGGAGAGGGAGTGAGGGAGGGAGAGAGGGAGTGAGGGAGGGAGAGAGGGAGTGAGGGAGGGAGGGAGGGAGAGGGAGGGAGGGAGGGAGAGGGAGTGAGGGAGGGAGAGAGGGAGAGAGGGAGAGAGAGAGAGAGAGAGAGAGAGAGGGAAGGAGCGAGGAAGAGAGAGAGAGAGAGGGGGGGGGTCCTAAACTCTAAAAAGACAAAAAGGAAAAAGCACTTTTCCAAGAAAGAAATGAATAAATAAATGAATAAATAAATAAGATAAAATGATTCACAATGTACAGTAGGGATCCCATTGAAGTACAAATTACAATTCAGCTGAAATTATTGGAATCCCTCTTGAATCGACTTTAAAAGCACTTTAAAATAACCTCAGACACACCACACACCATTGGGAAATACACCCAGAGCAAAATGTCCATGAAACATTCAAACCTGCCATTACATCACATGGACATTCTTGTCCTGTATCCACACCATACATACACTTTTTCTATTAGGAAAATAAATAATCCTCTTCCTATATCTTGCAGCCTTTAAAATGCACTTTGATGGCGGCACTATGACTATCGCATTAAACACACTTTTTCTGTAAGTCGCTTTGGCTAAAAGCATCTGCCAAACCTCTAAATAGATTGGTAATTGCACACATGGCCAAGCCTTGCAATCACAGTCACAATACACATTCATAGTGATTCACATTATAGATTGCAATCTCTCTCCCTCCATCCCTCTCCCCTTCTCTTGCTCCATCTCTTTCTCCTCTTCTCCATCTCAGTTAGAACAATGAACTTGTTGATGCTGTGATCTTACAGGAAGTCAATTCCAAGTTGTGTCTCCACCATCCTGATTGGCTGTGCCAGTCAGAGGGGTTGTGTCTCCACCTTCCTGGGTGGTTGTGCCAGTCAGAGAGATTACAGTTCCTTCACCCTGTTTGGCTGTGCTGGTTGGAGGGCTTGCATTTCCACCTTCCTGATTGGCTGTACTAGTCAGAGGGGAGGGGTGGATATGTATCCCTTGCTCAAGCGATTGGCAAAAAGCTGTGCATCCCAGAGAAGGAGGACCATCTCACGCTTTCCTCTGCCCCTCTATCTATCTTTCCTCCCACACGCCGTCTCTCTCTGAACAGAGGCAAGAGGCAGAGTTACATATTTACTGTTGTTCGTTCAATGGGCAGCCTGTAGCGTAGTGGTTAAGGTACATGATTGGGACCTGCAAGGTCGGTGGTTCGATTCTTGGTGTAGCCACAATAAGATGCCCATTGGGCTCTTGAGCAAGGCCCTTAACCCTGCATTGCCTCAGGAGAAGATTGTCTCCTGCTTAGTCAAATCAACTGTACATTGCTCTGGATAAGAGCGTCTGCCAAATGCCATTGTAATGTAATGTCGGTAACATGTGCTTCGGCAATATATTGCATTGTCACGCTACATTGAAAATTGGAAAATGTACAAATTGAGAGAAGGAAAGGGAAGAAAAGGAGACAGAGGTGGGTGATGGAGAGAGGGGAGGGAGGGAGGAGAGATGAAATGGCCTTCCAAAGCGGTGGTCAGAGAGGAACATCATGGGATAGCCTGAGGGGCCTCGAACAGCAGCCAAAATAAAAAAATTGGCCACGTTCAGAAGAAAGTTAAATAGTCACTCCCTTGTGAGTTTGGAGGGGGGAGGGGTGGGGTGGCATTTAACTTTAACAAATTTTTTTCATTAATTGTAAGCCAACCATTACTGAGGCATATGCGTGAAGATTGATCTGCAGGGAGCAAAATTTCTTGACTTCCTTAATGAGTGCAATGTCTTGAGGAGTTTTTCCAAATCATAGCACAACTGATCTCATTGGCACCCTACACACCCAAATTGGAAAAAAATGTCACCCAAAATAAAGCAAAGAATTTGCATGCGTGAAGTTGCTTCATGTATTTCCGAAAAGAATTTCATTCCATTTTAAATATTGGCTTATTCTACAAACATTTTCAAAGCAGTGTAGGGGGTGAAATAAATGATATTGTTAAATCAATGCATACAGGCAATTAAGTGTCGCATAAACTTTGGCAACAGAAGAAAAAATGTCTTTGTCCAGAGGTGTGGAATGAGACAGGGCCACAGCTTGAGTGCACACTGTCTGTTCACCATTTAAATTAAGGAATTGGCTACTTTGAGGGAGAAATCTTCGGCCTCTGGTCTCAGGCTACAGGATAAAGAGGTGAAGCTCCTACTCTACGCAGATGACTTGGTTCTGCTGTCGCCCACAGCACAGGGGTTACAGCAAAGCTTGAGAAATACCTTCAGACCTCGGCCCTGTCGGTAAATATGAGAAAGTCAAAGACAATGCGATAAATGAACAGAGAGAGAAAGAACACAGGGAATTATCAGCCATAAAGAGAACAGAGCAGCACTTCCTCACCCACAGTGGGAAATATAACGATATTAGAGAACTTTTTTTTTTTTGAAAAGTAAAACTACACCCAAACTTCCCAACCCGGCCTGAGACCCGTCCGGAACAAACCATCCTCCGCTGTAGAGAAAGAGCGCAAACACACTGAAAAGCAACCATCGCCCACCAACTGCTGCTTCTAACGCGGTCAATCGATATGACCAGCCAGCCAGCGCTACTCGCCCCACATCGGACCGGGCCACGCCGCCAGGCTTCAGCCGGGTCAGGCAAAGCGGGCGGGAAAGAGCGTGCGAGACAGCCAGCTGGCAGGAGGCCCACTCCACACCGGCTGAAGAGCTACCTGCCAGGAGGGAGCGAGCGAGGCAGTTTGGGTTTGTAATTTGAGGTCAATATTTCAATATTTATATCCAATTTGTATTTTCGACTTTTCAATGCCGCTGGAACAACCTGACGCCCCTGGCATCGCTCTAAACAACACAGAAGTTGCATTTGGGCTGGATGCTCGATGGCCCGGTATTGCGGTCACCCGCTGTCCAGAGACAGAGCAGCACCTGGACCTGCAGGAGCACAGCACTGGGCCCCGGCGGTTATAGTTTTTATTTTTATTTTTTTACAATTGGTTATACCCATGTCTCAATACTGACTACATGTTTTCAAAACTCTTGACGCAGTTTTTTTTTTTTTTTAACCAACACACAGCTTGGCACAATAGTTAATATTGCACACAAAATACTATATTCTACCATAACACTGGCTAAAGGTGTTGCCCAACAAGATCACTTTGTCACTCATAACCGAATGAGCAAAAAACGCAAACAAGAGGTGACATTACAAGATGCATCATTTTGCTTTGAAGCATCTTTTTTTTTTTTACATAAACCCAGGATTCCGAGACAAAATGTATGCAACTTTGTATGCAATGGAATAAATGACATTTTCAAGGAATTCATAAAAAATGCAGCAACATTACTCTTTATATGCTTTATTTTTGCCATATGTTTGCACATGCAGCAGTCCTCGAATTCCAAAATGCCAACACTAAATGGAAACACGAAATGAAACAAGAATTCCAATACCGCATTCGGAAGAAGCGCACACACTGTATATATAGAGTATGTACTCATTGATGAATACTGCATGTACATCAATGCTAGTCAACCTGGTCTTCTGGATGGGGCCACAATTTCCCATCTATATCACACCTTATATTCTCTCATACAAATAAGAAAAAAAAAACCTCTGAATGCCTGATCCATCCCTGGCAACCTCCTGCAGATACTATGCCCTGGCATGCAGCATTCATTGCATTCAGGAGGGACATCTGATCATGTGGACGGTGGTCATACGTACATCTGCCTTCCACCTCCATGAGGGAAATTATTATTCTATGGAGTTAAGGAATGGTGTAAGGTGGGAGTACGTGACACCACCAGTATGTGTAACAGCAATGAGAGGATATCGGTGTGCACATTGTTATGTTAGCTCCCCTCTGACCAGAAACATCCACTGTTGCTCTCGGTCCAATGATAAGGTGAGACGTATAGATATTTCACAGGGACACATTGGTAGCTCAGTTCCTTCACACGCTCTGAGTTCCTCTCAAAGGGGACGGTGTGCAGCTGCTTCTTTGTGACTTGATGTTTGCAAATTTTGGACATTTGCAAATGTAGCATTGTCTGCTAAGACTCTATGGCGGTCTAATTCTTCATTTTCTCAATTTGTTTACTTTAGATTTCAATATGGTATTATGGTGGAAATGTCAAATTGCTGTCAAATTCAATTGTGTTACGTTTTGAGTTACATAGTTACTCAGGATATAGTTACTCGTGCAAAAAGCGCTGTAGATACGTAGACTTTTGCTGGTGGTTGTGTTTGAGTGAGAATAGAAATTGTGAATTTTGAAAGATGTTGTCATGGAAGGCATTCTGTGTGAAAGCAATAAAAAATGATCCACAGTTTAGCCCATATCGACTGCTGTTGTGCTACCTGTATTAAGAGCTTTGAAAAAGCGTACTCAGTATCCGCACATGGGTATAACCAATTGTAAAGTACTGTAAAAAAAAAAAAATAAAAGCCAGAATACCGAGAACACATGTTAAATTATGATTACCTTGGACTGAAAATCAGTGCCTCAGGAATTGTTGGTCTGGCATTGAAGGCATTAAATGACAAAGCTTTTAGAGCTTTCTAGGCAATGAAAATACAAATGATATAAAATGGCATACTCATTAAAAAACTGCCTATTGCTCTCTACAGAAGTGCAGAAAGGGGTCCACTAAAATAGTACAGCTACCATAGACATAATAATACATTAAAGTCACAAATAAAAGCATCATCAGAAGAATCAGACAGATTTTCAGTGATACTACACAGAACATTACCCCAAAAATTCTTGTCCCCACGAAACTTTGCAATTTAACTTTGCTTCAAACTCAAATTATTGGGAATCAAACTAACCCTGCAAAAGCCATCATGAAGCAGCTTCGGACCAGCGCTGCCAACCAACCACTAATTACACTAAAACCAAATTATAAAACCACTTTCTTCCCTGAGGGACATTGAGCAACTTGCCCATTAATTCCAGCAGAGGGCGCAATCTGAACCACCGTGCGCAAGGCATGCTCCGTCCACCACTTGCAGTCAAAGGCCAGAAAATTAAAGCCATCTGTCAACACTATGGATTTCAATCCAAATGAAGCTCTTAAATACCCATTCTGTCTCTCTCTCTCCCTCTCTCCCTCTCTCCCTCAGAGTGGCTGGTACATCTCGGCTGAACTCTGGTTGAATGCAGACATCTTGATCACTTGTCTGTAGCAGCAAAAGGCTTCAAAACCCGGGCTTGTGCAACCGCGGGGTCGCAAACAAGCAGTATGATCTCAGGAAAACAAAGGAAGGTGTGAAAAGAGCTACTTTATTTTATTTTTTAAATGGACCCCAAAATAAATCCCGTGGCTAACAGTTTCTGTTTAAGGATGTATGTTTTTAATGGCTAGTTAACTGCTTTGCTCCCATCTGTCTCACTCACAGAAGGCATGCCAGACAAAAATCCCTGAATACACACAAACACGCACGCATAAACACACACATGGACATACAAACACACACAAACACGTGTGAACACAAGCACACATTTACACACACACACACACACACACACACACACACACACACACAAATGCATGTGGCTTTCTGTCCCTCAATCCGATGCCAGACGACACCATTTCCTCTTCCGCTATCTCTCCCTTGAGGTTACACACTCACCAAGAGGTTCTCATGACCTACCGAACACCCAGGCAGCTATCCAATACACGCACACACACACACACTCATAGGGGGAGAGAGAGAGAGAAGGATACTATCACCAAAGAAAAAGGAGAGTAACGACCTCATGCTTGTGTACATTACACACACCATTAAACTCCTGTTATTGTTAGCAGGTAATACCGACGGCAACTGTCAGGAGTTAAGGCGCATAATTAAACTGCCATTTTCTGTTGTTGGCTCGTCAACTCGGCTTTGAAAACACTGTCCTGACTCATGCCAGTAAAATGCCTCCAAAATGAAGGAGAGGGAGAGGAAGACAGGCTTATTTGTAAGTGTGACAGAGGATGGTTAGAATCTAGTCCCCACACACACACATACACACACACACACACACACACACGCAGTGTGGCAGAGGATGGCTAAAATCCAGTCAACATGGGTTGGGTGGGAGATGAAGGCCCATGTTCATTTTACTGGTGCACTTCAATGGTTTTACGACACAACCTGACTTACATACAGTTCAACTGCATTATTATTCTTTTTGGTTTGTGAAGGTACCATTACCTCTTTCTCTCGTACCACACTAAATGGTAAATGGTTGGCATTTATATAGCACCTTTATCCAAAGCACTCAATTGATGCTTCACAATTGATGCTTCTCATTTACCCATGCAAGGCACTAACCAGCTCGCCAGGAGCATTTGGGGGTGAGGTGTCTTGTTCAGGGCCCCCTCGACACACCCATGATGTGCTGACTGAGGCTCGGCCTGTTAGCCCAGATCTTTCTCATCCTTGTGACTGGCGCATGAACACCAAGCCCTGTGATTGGCTAACACACCGGGTGGGTGGGGTGGCATGTAGGGTAGTGGTTAAGGTAAATGACTGGGACACGCAAGGTCGGTGGTTCTAATCCTGGTGTAGCCATGATAAGATCCGCACAGCCGTTAGGCCCTTGAGCAAGGCCCTTAACCCTGCATTGCTCCAGGGGAGGATTGTCTCCTGCTTAGTCTAATCAACTGTAAGTCGCTCTGGATAAGAGCGTCTGCCAAATGCCAATAATGTAATGTAACACCGGTCCCTGTGATTGGCTTAAGTACACTGAACCACATGATTGACTCATGAACATTGATCCTCGTGACTGGCTTACGTACAATGACCCACACCAGCTGCTGAACGCAAGGGTTCACACACCTTTTCCAACAAAGCATTTAATGTTTGAAAATTCAATAAATAAATTTGCTCAAGTAATATATTATTTTTGTGTTTTGTGTTGAACTGGGTTCACTTGATCAAGTTTTAGGACACATTTTAGATCAAATATATGCAGATATACATAAAATTCTAGAGGGTTCACTAACTTCCTGGCACCACTGTATAATCACACAGGAAGTGAAAAGTGGCTCCTGTGGGACTGTAAGGCTGGTTACAGAACCAATGATGTCTCAAATTACTGTCTAAAGCAGCCGGACATAATTAAACAAAGCCAGATCCTAACTAACACCCCCCTCCCCACACACACACACAGACTCCTGAACCCTCCTGACCTCACTCTGCTCTGGGTAATGTTATGTACTGGTAAGGCGTGGCGGATGGTGATGACTGGGGGTAGCTGGCAGGGATGCGGTTTCTCCACCTTTAATGGCCCCTCGCCACTTCTACTCTCCCACACAGCCCACAAGAGCAGAGAGAACCGGGTCACCCTGTGGTTACAATCCCCCCCACACACACAGATAGCAGACACTACATACATGCACACATACACACAGCAGACACAACACACGCACACTCACACTCACACTCACACTCACACTCACACTCACACTCACACTCACACTCACACTCACACTCACACTCACACTCACACTCACATGCGCAGACCCACCCACACACACACACCACACACAGCTGATACCACACACATTACATTCTTAACAAAGGGGTGTGTTCTTGTTTTTTTTTTTTAAGTCATTTTAAAGTGTCCTTTGACCTTCACGGGGATTTGGAAAAGAGTAGTTAAATGACTTGTGTGTCAGTGTTGTCAGGTATAACGTAACCTAGCAAGCTAGCTAGCTAACTTTAATGCAGTGGGGTTACATTACTGAAATAGCGTTGCTTAGCTAATGTTAGTGCAGTGGGGATACATTATTGCTAGTTTACGTTATTACCGTTGCTTAGCAACCAATAAACTACTGTTTAGCGGAAGAATAAACGTTCCATAAAACATAGTTCCATTGAAAATACATTCATTAAAAAGTTTGTCTTGTCTTTCTTTTTTGACCCTCTCACCGTATCTTACCATATGTGAAACGTCTGACCTCCCAACCCCCACGCTGAACCCTAATAACCGCCATCGTTAAAGGTACGACAGGTGATCTCACAACAGTCAAGAGAGGAACTGCAGCAACAAACACCTTCAAACCACAACACTGTTTACCCCCCCCCCCCCTTCTCTGTAAACACGTAAACCCCCCCCCCCCCCCCACACACACACCATCGACTGAAAATTCAAACCAATTTTCAACCAATGCTTGAATTATTGTACAGCTATACAATGTTTTGGTGTGTGTCGGTCTGTCAACTGTATATTTTGAAACCCAAAATTATGGACTATAAACACAGGCAGAGGGTGAGTCAACATGTCGGTGAGCCTTTTTCAATGATCGGAAGGGATTTACAAACACAAAAATCATATCCTATTGTACCTTTAAAGGGCCTACTCTAATGAAAGCTTTCTGTGTCATTGGGAAGACGGGGAGAGGGCTAGCCTGCTAAACGAGTTAAACGCCTCACAGGAAGTTCCTGTAGCCCCAGCGGGACATAGAGAGATAGCACACGGACTGCATGACAACCACCCTTCTCCAAAACTCCTCTCAACCCTTGTGTAGTCTTAACATTCTGTATACTCCCCTTGTCCTACGGGTCTTCACTAAACCCCTAAAATAAAGCAGCTTAATTGAATTTTAAACCACAAATCTATTTCGCATGAAGAAACAACCTGTCACTCATCACAAAATTCGTCATCAAATTTCAAGTTGAAAAAAAGGTCATTTAGGGGGTTTTCTCTGCTGTTACACATAGTGGCGGGTCAGTTTTGACCCTTAAACGACAATACAAGGGTTAAACAGTTTACTCACCCAAAGTCTTAACAGACCTCACCACCCAACTCAGCAGTTTAAAAACAAAAAAAAAGCCACTTTTTAATGCAACAGAGCAGCACTCTACAGACAGCACTATGGGCTCCAGCATGAGGGAGCAGGCATTAATCTGACATTCACAACCTTTCACTGTTGACCTTTAACCATTAATGACAGGACGCAAGTTGGTGGCAGGTCAAAAGCCAAAAGGATATATCTCTATAAAAATGCTTAAGAGCATATACAGCAGGGGTGTCAAACTCCAGTCCTGGAGGGCCGCAGTGTCCTCCAGGACTGGAGTTTGACACCCCTGATATACAGGTACACTCAGTGAGCACTTTATTAAGTATTTATTCGATTTTTTAGTCTGCTGTTGTCTTTCCACGTAGAGGTATGATGCGTTGTGTGTTCAGAGATGCTTTCCTGCATACCACTGTTGTAATCTGTGGTTATTTGCGTCACCTTCCTATTAGCTTTGACCAGTCTGGCCATTCTCCTCTGACGTCTCTCATTAACAAGGCGTTCCTGTCTGCAGAACTGGTGCTCACTGGTGTGGCCCCTGGCTCTCAGCATAGGGCTGTGTGGGGCCCCTAGCCTGGCTCTCAGTACAGGTCTGAGTAAGTCAAGGCAGAACCAGGATGTAGCCGGATTCTTTTCTCTCCCTAAGGACCCGCATTCCTTATGGGCCTAGACGATTTAAAAGCCAAATGTTCACTTTTACATTACATTACACCACATATCCCCTGAGCAGATATGCTCATCCATAGCACTACAGAGAGAGGATGTCTGTGTGTGTGTGTGTGTGTGTGTGTGTGTGTGTGTGTGCTTGCTTGTACCCACTGATGTCACAGTGCATTACATCTATTTAAAGGTCTAGCAAACTGCCTTAGAATCACTACCAGTGCGATGACAAGAACCAGGATCATCAATTATACCATTAGCATGCGAGCCTACCCCATCAATCACAGTCAACTACCCCCTTTACAGATGAGCACACAGAGAAAGTACAGAGAGAGATTCAGCCTCAGCGTGGCTGCTGAAGGGTGACTCCAGATTTAGCTACATTTATTGATAAATGCATGAATGACAGTGGAAGACTGTTCTTGTGTCTCTTTATTGTGATCTAATCTACGAGTGAACCAGTGTTGGTGTCTAGTGCCAAGTAGCTCTTTTAGCCAGAGTATTGGTGGAAACAAATCAACCCTCCAGCACCGGAATTACCCTCGTCCGGGTTAGAGTTAGCGTTAGGCATTAGAATTAGCGTTATGGGTTAGGGTTAGTGTTAGGGGTTAGGGTTAGCGTTAGGGGTTAGGGGTTAGGGTTAGCGTTAGGGGTTAGGGTTAGGGTTAGGGTTAGCGTTAGGGGTTAGGGTTAGCGTTTGGGGTTAGAGTTAGCGTTTGGCGTTAGGGGTTAGCGTTTGGCGTTAGGGGTTAGCGTTAGGGGTTAGCGTTAGGGGTTAGCGTTAGGGGTTAGCGTTAGGGGTTAGCGTTAGGGGTTAGCGTTAGGGGTTAGAAAACAGAAGTGAGTGGATGAGGAGGTTTGGGCGTAATTAGAGGCGATGCAGAGTCATGGGTATTTGTGGAGGACACTGACAGGGGACAGGTCCATTAGCACCCCCACCCCCGAGCTGACATCTGTTCAGCATCCCCCCCTCTCCCCTCAGCCACTAACGCAGTTGATTTACAGACCCCCCCAGGGTTCACCAGATGCTCCCAGACTGTGCGTAACATGCGGTCTCATAGCGGTCTGACCGAGCGCTGTACCCACTCAGACTGCTTTGTTTGCATGGATCGATCAGCAGAGTCACTGTCCCAGCACTCATAGACACACACACACACACGCACTCACACTCACACTCACATACATACACACACGCACAGACACAGTATATGCATGAACACTCACACACATATAGCATATGCATGAACACACACATAGTGCACGCACGCACACACAGTATATGCATGAACACACACATAGTGCACACTCACACTCACACTCACACTCACACATACATACATACACACACGCACAGACACAGTATATGCATGAACACTCACACACATATAGCATATGCATGAACACACACATAGTGCACGCACGCACACACACGCACACACAGTATATGCATGAACACACACATAGTGCACGCACACACACTCACACTCACACTCACACTCACACTCACACTCACACTCACACTCACACTCACACTCACACTCACACTCACACTCACATACACACACGCACAGACACAGTATATGCATGAACACTCACACACATATAGCATATGCATGAACACACACATAGTGCACGCACGCGAACACACACACTCACGCACAGTATATGCATGAACACACACATAGTGCACGCACACACACGCACGCACGCACGCACGGATCAGCGAGTTTTGAATTTTCAATAAAAGATAAGCTGCATTAAGACTAACTGCATTTCGTGCAGGAGACAGTTTGGTGCAGACCATTGGCCGACTCTACCCAAAATGACCCTGACTCCCCACTTTATGCACAGCGATCCCATCTTCGTAACCCTCTCTACTGTATGAATCCAGTAAAAACTAAAAATACAAAAGCCGGATAAAAACTGCACCCATATTGTGCTGTGATGACCTAGAGCCCTGCTGCAGCAGACCCAAACAGCACGGAGCCTTCCTCACTTCTTCATCCTCGTCTTCCTCCTGCTGTCTCTACTCAGCCTTTCAGCATTATTCAGGAACCAAAAAAAACTGAAAACGGCCTTTCCCATCCCGTCGACATGACGGGATTCAGGGAGCGAGCACTCCCTCTCCGCTCTCCCCAAAACGCTCCCCCACCAGCCTCCCCACACTTTCAGTCACGACAAGAAACCCTCAGGAAACCTCCCTCGTCTTTTCTTCTTGTTTTAGACAGTAAGTATTCTAATTTCATTTCATTTTCAGGCCAGTAAAGTAAGCCTCAGGTCTGAAACACTGGACACCCGTCTCTCTGAGCACTCTTTAATAACTCACTAATTGAGGGCACTCGAACATCCGTCTTTCGGATTAGACGTTAAACCGAGGTCACTCTTCGCAAAGAGTAGGGGGTTCCCCGGTGTCCCGGCTAAGTTCCCAACCCCGGCTCTTACAGCCTGCCACCTAATCATCCCCTGATTCAATTGGCAAAAACATTGTTCTCTCCCTCTACAACCCAGCTGGTGTGTGGTGAGCGTTCTGGTGCAAAATGGCAGCCTGCTTCACCCAGGTGGGTGCTACACATTTGTGGTGATTCAGTCGAGTTTCCCCCTCATCACTGTAAGCTATTTTAGTGTCTAGAAAAGCACTATATAAAATGTAATGATCTCTCTATCGAACACGTTGAGTGTGTGAAACTCCGCAGGCCTTAGGTTGAAGGAAGAACAACGAGGATGTGGGACAGTATTAAAATAGACTAAAATTGACGCATTGGGGGGTGGGTTTGTACCCGATCCTTCCGGACACTTCTGACACCGGTGGTGAGGCTCCCCTCGGCCCCAGGGCCAGATCAGAGGGGGGAGGGGCAGATTAGTGAGGGAGGAAGGTCATAGGCCACTGCCAAAGACAGACACGGCTACAGTGCAAACACTGTGAGTCCAGATCTGATACGACCAAAAGTAACTGGACAAATTCACCTGGGAAGCTACACTCATTATATTTAATGTCTTATTTTTTAATTTCAATGTTTTACTGATTATGGCCATTTTAAATAGATACAATTAAAAAAACACTGCAACACTTCCAGGTCTAAGCAATTAAGAAATATGACGGTACTTTCTGCTTTGTGAATGTCATGGGGGGAGGAATGGAGGGGATCGTCATTACACAGAAGATAAATGTTTTTCTGTTTTTCGCTTTTTTCCTCCATCAAACAGATGCTCTCCCCCCCCACCCTGTTTCCGAGCAGCACCATTACAGAGCTCCAGTAAGAGACGACGCAGAGGAAAACACTCAGAAACACTGAAAAAGAGTCACCATCGGAAAGAACAAAGTCCCAATCCACTCATTAAAGCTCAATTAGGGCTCCTGGAGGAGCCAGCTGCTAACGTCTGGGGCCGAGGGGGGGGGGGGGGCAGGGGGTGATGGGGAGGGGGCTCATCACTCCCATGTCTCACAGAACGACCCCTAAAATACTGAAGATGGGTGGATTAAAAAAGGAGGGAGAAGTAAAAGCGATAGCAGAGATAGAAATGAGTGCAGGGACGGATAATGGAGAGCACCTGCCGGTTCCCACATTAACCCCCCCCCCCCCCGGTCACACGCCCATATTCCCTGCGTGTGAACCCCCGTCGCTGGCCAATATCCGACACAACCGGTGCTTACCCACCGAACAGTCCGCCCTTAACCGTGAAACCACCAGACGCACACCCAAACCGCCACAGCTGTCGTGCCAAACTACACGCCACACCTTAGTACCGGTCTGAAGACGGTAGGACCCTCATGCAGAGGTGAGAGAGCGAAGTCACCGCATGAAATGAAAATCGGGCCCAGCTGGACACACCGAGGTTCTGCCTCCATGTTTTAAAGTCTGTCTTACGGGTACGAGATTATTCAGAACATCTGTGATTCCAGAAGGTTCCTACTGTCGTCATGGCAAATAGCTGTAGCCTCACCCCAAAATCCGGTCCACACACACTGCGGGCAGCAACCATTATAAAGCCTCTTCACTGCCCTATTCCACCATTATAAAGCCTCTTCACTGCCCTATTCCACCATTATAAAGCCCTATTCCACTATTAAAACAACCCGAAGCCGTTGAAGACTTGACCTTTTCCCACTAACTATTCCCACCCGCCCCAGGATTGTGATCTGCCAGCGCTCTGGAAACACGCCCTCCACAGGACGCATCCGCTATCCGGCAGAGACGTAACCAGCCTCGTTAAATTTCACCACATTAAAGCCGCTTTTATGCATTTAACGCGGTTCCCTCCGGTCTACCGCTCGCCAGCAAATCAGATTAAAGGAACAATGGCCTTCTTTTTTCGCCGTCTCCTCCCCACTGCCAGTCTTTCCATCGAGGACGACAGAAACGCAGACCCCAAAGGGAAGCCGGGTTCACATTCTGTTCCTTGAGATTCTGACAAAACTAGGAAGGCTGTTTGCATACTCAGCAGCATATCTGAGCCGTATGGATGAGCCGTATGGAGGTAGGCTGAGGTAAAGCTGAGGGACCATCGACCATTCTGACTCAAAGGGCTGGCTTCTCAAAGTCCTGTCCAAAATGGCTGCTGTGTCTTCAGGTTTCCTTTCAGTCAGCAGCTAAACAGCATGTGGACTCTTTAGCCAACGGGTGGTTTAAACTGAGCACTCGAGAGTCGAAATGCCCTAAAAACCAGGGCTGGAGTTTGAGATCCTTGATCACGGAGGGCAGAGCAAGGCAACTGTGGTCCTGAGGTTCCAGTGATGTTTCTGATCAAGAGAGTTGGATCAATTATTAAAAGCCGGAGACTTACTGGCCAAACGCGTTCCCCCTCTCAACCACCATCTCTTTCCTGTAGTCATCTCTTTCAACCTCTTCCCCCCGAATGCCCCCCTCTGCTTCAACGGACAACCGTTTGTTTGCGTGGGGCAGAAGAGGACGTGTACACGCCGTGCCGTTTTGGCGGGGGCTCACCCTCGCAGCCTCGTCCCCATCTCAGGCTGATTCTGCTGGGCTGAAGGTCAGGAGGAAGACTGGGGTCAGGGGTCAGGGGTCAGGGGTCAGGAGGAAGACGAGGGTCAAGGGTCAGACTTCCTGCCACTGTAATCTGGAAGGGACACAGGTGCCCTGGGGCTACGACGGGGAACGATCTGGCCTCTACCTCTCCTCTCAACAAGATCTTACTCTGTTTGCGCAGGAACAACCAAACGGGAGCTGATTGGCTGGGCCCTTTCCCCCACAATCCCTTGCTGTCCACGATAGTTGCTGGCGAATGCAGGCAGTGTAGCACATTGTAATTGAGGGGCAATAGTTGTTTTAGTCCGCCCCCCCCATACTCGAATCAGGCCATCCCGCCTTGCTCCCCTCCAGAGTGTGTGTGTGTGTGTGTGTGTTTGTGTTTGTGTGTGAGAGGCTGTGGAGGTGACACAGAGCTTTCTCAGCTGATTAATGCACAGAGCACAGCCAACAATGGCCCAGAGCGAGAGAGAGAGAGAGAGAGGGAGAGAGAGAGAGGAGGAAAGAGAGAGAGGAGGAAAGAGAGAGAGGAGAGAGTGAGAGAGAGAGAGAGAGAAGAGAGAGAGCGAGCTCATTATCTACTCGGAAACAGATTCTCACCTTTCTCCAGCATTTTATTCTCACAGCCAGAGCTTGAATCTAACATCAAACCTTCCTGTCCCGTTCCTACATCTCAAACGCTCTTATTTTTAATAAGACGCGACAGCACGGAGATGAAGTGAGATAAAAAGAGAGTGATAGAGAGCATGAAACAGAGAGAGGGAGAGAGAACAAAGTGAGAGAAAGGGGAGGGAGGGCGGGAGGACCGAGAGTGAGATAGATTTTTTCCACTGAACCATTAATGAGATCTGGGGCCATAAATAAGTGTTTGGGCATAATCCTGTCTCATCTATGCCTGGACAGACCATGAGTGAGTGCAAAAGATCAGGGGCAGCATCATCATCATCATCATCATCATCATCACAGAAACCAAAACTGCCTTCGAACCGTCACTGTTTCCACCTTTACCATGCGGAGGGGGCGGGACACAAAGCCTGCTGGGCCAATCGCAGCCAGGCTGGAAACTCAGCCGGCAGTGGCCAATGGGAACAGAGCTCCTGGATCAGACACTTCCTTCTCTCTCTCTCAGTCTTTCTCTCTCTGCCCCAAGTCTCTCTCTTGCACTCTTTCAGTCTCTCTCTTGCACTCTTTCAGTCTCTCTCTTGCACTCTTTCAGTCTCTCTCTTGCACTCTTTCGGTCTCTCTCTTGCACTCTTTAAGTCTCTTTCCCTCCCTCGCTCTCCTCCCTCTCTGTGTGCGTTCAGGAATGTAACTCCCTGGAAGCGGAGCCTCTAGGCAGAATTCCACAAGCATATGACTGCCATGTGACATCAGCTCCTACCAGCATCTCCTCCTCACTCTGCCACCGTCTCTCTCTGTCTCTCTGTCTCTCTCTGTCTCTCTCTGTCTCTCTCTGTCTCTCTCTGTCTCTCTCTATCTCTCTCTCTCTCTCATACACACACACATACATACAGAGACAGAGTCAGAGACAAAGACAAAGACAGAGTCAGAGTCAGAGTCAGAGACAGAGACAGAGACAGAGACAGAGAGACAGAGAGACAGACAGACAGACAGACAGACAGACAGAGACACATACAGAGAGAGAGACAGAGACAGAGACAGAGACAGAGACAGAGACAGAGACAGAGACAGAGACGCACATATAGCCTCTCACATGCAGGCATGTTCATACACAGACTCACAGACACACAGACACACAGACACACAGACACACAGACTCTCACACACACAGACTCTCACACACACACACACACACACACACACACACACACACACGCTGTTCTGAGGCGTGTCATGTCGCAGCTGTAATCATGATTTAAAGGGGAAGGGAGGGATAGAGCATGTCACAAACGGAAGAGAAAAAAGAAAAACAGTATTTGTTACCGAGTCAGACGTAATCCGATAAGGCTGCGTAACTGACCCTGGATTGACACAGGAAGTGTTTTATTCTATGAAAGAGGCGATAACCCGGCAGCATCACCGTGGCAACGCCATGAGATTAAGATGAAGTGATGTTTGCTCGCTCAGCATTCTGGGTAATTAATTTATCTCCGTCTGTTCCGCGGTTAAGGCAAGGTTGGGCGCAGGGCTTTACTCTCTTAAACAACATGAAAGGCTTTTCAGAGTTTCAATTCTCTCTTCAATCTGTACATATGTACACTCACCGAGCACTTTATTAGGAACATTTTTACTTTATTACACCTACTTATTCATGTGATTATCTACTCAGCCAATTGTGTGGCATGTGCATACAATCATGTAGATATGGGTCAGGAGCTTCAGTTAATGTTCACATCAACCATCAGAATGGGGTAAAAAATGTGATCTAAGTGACTTCGACCATAGAATGATTGTTGTTGGCAGACAGGGTGGTTTGAGTATCTCAGAAACTGCTGATCTCCTGGGATTTTCACACTCACTATTCGCAAGAGCTCGCAAAGAATGGTGTGAAAACCAAAGAAAAAATCCATTGAGCAGCAGTTCTGCAGTCAGAAACGCCATGTTAATAAGAGAGGAGAAGGGCCAGACTGGTCAAAGCTGACAGGAAGGTGACAGTAACACAAATAACCACACATTACAACAGTGGTATGCAGAAGAGCATCTCTGAACACACAACGCATCAAACCTCTAAATATATAGGCTACAGCAGTAGAAGTTTAAAAAATAAGTCTAATAAAGTGTACAAGCCAAAACAGTACAGGCTAATGATAATACAATACCATAAATATCATTATAGTCGCAAACTAGGCAAAAAAAGTTTGCCATTTTTGCCTAATCGCAAACTATTTCTCATTCATTCCATTGTGAAGAGATGTATTTCAGATATTCTTTTGGAATTGTGTCCAATTATATAGCATAATCATCTATAAAAGTCTGCAGATGCAGCATAAATAAACCAACAATTGCCGAATAGACTGAAAACACAGATAGCCGGTGTGTGTGTGTGTGTGTGTGTGTGTGTGTGTGTGTGCGTGTGTGTGTGCGTGTGTGTGTGTGATTGCAGCCAGACTGAATCGTCTGTGGCTCTGATTTCATGTTGAGCGTGTATTTGTTCCAGGTCAGTGTGCCATTATGGTTGCCATGGCAGAAGCCAGATCGCCGTGGCGACAGCTGCTGTCCACTCCAGGCTGGAGGGCAGGGTCAGGGGGCATACTGTGAAGGGTCAGGTCAGCTGATTGGCTGGAGAGCAGCGTCAGGCAAGCTGATTGGCCAAAGTATAATTGGCCAGGCGTGATCGGGAACACAGTGGGCCGGATGAACCCGCAGGACTGGCTACACCAAACTAATTTACTCCCTCCAGCCAAACTATAAAGAGCCAGGACTCACACAGCACTAATCACTCATTACTGTGTTTGTGTGTGTAAGAGAGAGAGAGAGAGAGAGAGAGAGTGTGTGTGGGTGTGCGTGTTTGGGAGAGGATGTGTGTGCATGTGTGAGATGGTGTGTGTGTGCGTGAGTGAGTGAGAGGGTGTGAGTGAGAGAGGGTATGTGGGAGAGAGAGGTTGTGTTTGAGTGTGAGAGAGTGTGTGTGTGTGTGAGAGAGAGAGTCTGTGTGTGTGTGTGTACGTGAATGTGTGTGTGTGTGTGTGCGTGTGTGTGTTTGTGTGTGTGAGTGTTTGTGCGTGTGTGTGGGTGTGCGTGTTTGGGAGAGGATGTGTGTGCATGTGTGAGATGGTGTGTGTGTGCGTGAGTGAGTGAGAGGGTGTGAGTGAGAGAAGGTATGTGGGAGAGAGAGGTTGTGTTTGAGTGTGAGAGAGTGTGTGTGTGTGAGAGAGAGAGAGTCTGTGTCTGTGTGTGTACGTGAGTGTGTGTGTGTGTGTGTGCGTGTGTGTGTTTGTGTGTGTGAGTGTTTGTGCGTGTGTGTGGGTGTGCGTGTTTGGGAGAGGATGTGTGTGCATGTGTGAGATGGTATGTGTGTGCGAGAGAGAGAGTGTATGTGTGCAGGGCACAGCACAGGCCCAGGTCAGAGGTCGAGTGGGTGGAGCAGAGTGGGTGATGTGGAGGACCCTCAAACCCTGATTACAGAGCTCACTGGGGCGACCGCTCCACTCAACAATCAAAACCCCCACAATCCCCCTCTGCAACCACACTCCTAGAGCACATACACACACACACACACAGATACACGCAAACGCACACAGCACACACAGATACACACTCACACTCACACTCAGCTACAGCCAACACACTCAAACCTGTGGTTAACACTGGCAGAGGTTATAGGCATGCGCCAGGTACTGTGTTAGATTAACAGTGCTGTATTCTGAGATGCTGCAAACACACATATTCTAAGCCAGCTCATTGTGTTCATTGTGTTGTGATGTGAGCCACTGAGATAATGACCCACTGGCATTTCATCATTCTGGGTGAAGCTGACTGTGTTAGTTTCGCTAGAGTCGGGCTTGTTCTTATGGAAGTAATGGGACCGCTTCTACAGACCAGAGCCCAGGCCAACCATGTGACACATTATCAGATGGGCAGGGTTAGGAAGTCAGACAGACAGAGTCAGACATTGAGACAAACAGAGAGTCAGTCGGGC
This sequence comes from Conger conger, assembly GCF_963514075.1. Taxonomy (NCBI): domain Eukaryota; kingdom Metazoa; phylum Chordata; class Actinopteri; order Anguilliformes; family Congridae; genus Conger; species Conger conger. Next base: position 15,695,943 of record NC_083769.1, read on the forward strand.
AATCAGTCAGAGAGTCAGGCTGTCAATCAGAGAGTCAGCAAGTCAGTTAGTCAGAGAGACAGTCAGTCAGACAGACTCAGTCACTCAGTCGGTAAGAGAGAGTCAGTCAGACAGAGTCAGTAAGTCAGTCAGTCGATAAGACAGAGTCAGTTGGTAAGACAGAGTCAGTCAGAGTCAGTTGGTAAGACAGAGTCAGTCAGAGTCAGTTGGTAAGACAGAGTCAGTCAGAGTCAGTTGGTAAGACAGAGTTAGTCAGAGTCTGTTGGTAAGGCAGAGTTAGTCAGAGTCTGTTGGTAAGGCAGAGTCAGTCAGAGTCAGTTGGTAAGACAGAGTCAGTCAGAGTCAGTTGGTAAGACAGAGTCAGTCAGAGTCAGTTGGTAAGACAGAGTTAGTCAGAGTCAGTTGGTAAGACAGAGTCAGTCAGTCAGACAGACAGAGAGACAGACAGACAGACAGATAGAGAAGGACCATGGCACACACATGCCCGTCTCCCTGGTTACTGAGCCTGTGCGCGTCAGTCACGCTCCAGACGGCCAACGCAGACACGCTGGGGCTGCATTCCCTGACACAGCCAGATGGGCCCACGGCGTTATGAAGACCAGAAACTCTGGGAACGTAAACATTCTCCTGGAATCTGCTTGTTTTCCCGTCTGGGTGGCAGATGCCACTGTGTGAGTCTGCAGAGCTTCCCATTCACACTCAGACAGGGGCTTTACCAACCACCTATAAGGGCACCCTATCAGCACCACAACTGGTATGAAAGCCTACATACATCTGGCCTCAACCTAGGACAACAGTGCTTCCCATTACATACTGTAAGAATACAACTCTGTAATGCAGGGGTGTCAAACTCCAGTCCTGGAGGGCCGCTGCGTTTTCATGCGTTTCAGCACGAGAGATATATTTCTAAGTCTTTCATTGGCTAAAGAGTCCACACACCTTGCTCTCAAGGACTTAATTGGCTGCTGATTGAAAGGAAACCACAAATCCCAGCAGACACTGCGGCCCTCCAGGACTGGAGTTTGACACCTGCGCTGTAATGGAAAAGGGGCTAGTGTGACACTATGCCATGGCATAAGCGTAATAAAAAGCAGCAGAAATCTGCGGGTCCAGAGGGCTGAACGGTGTAGCCAACCACGGGTAATTCCCATGAGACGCAGCGTCTCCACCGAGCCTGGCAACTCATTACATTACACGTCATTTGGCTGACGCTTTTATCCAAAGCGACTGACAGTTGCTCCCTGATTTTAGACTAAGCAGGAGACAAAAAGCAGGGTTAAGAGCTTTGCTCAACGGCCCAACGGCTGTACGGATCTTATGGCGGCTACACCGGGGATCGAACCGCCGACCTTGCGGGTCCCAGTCACGCACCTTAACCACTACGCCACAGGCCGCCCGGACGCACGGCTGAAATCCCACTGCTTTGTGGTTTTGAACCGGTGAGGTGAGCTCAGAAGGGCTTTTGGTGGAACACAGCCAGTGAACGCGCCTCCCGACTTATTTTCAACATCAAAGCGTGGATGTGTTCACACACCGCAGAATCTCACAGGTGCCCGCCTGTGTGTGCATAACGGAGTGTGTGCGCTCTATATGCCCCAGGGGGCAGCACAGAGACACTCTCACACTCTCACAGCCACAGAGAGCGATGTCATCAAACTCTCAGTGACTTCACAAGGCCTTTCCTTCAGACTGCCGCTATTTCTGCTGATGTCATTGTCATGACAAAATGTGTCAATATGGCCAGCATAGCTTTGAACTGAGAGAAAGAGGGAGAGTGATTGGACAAACCAGGAAGAGAGGGAGTGTGGGAGAGAAAGAGAGAAGTGTGACAGAGAGAGGGAGAGGGAGA
>NC_083769.1:15702791-15752791 GCF_963514075.1 Conger conger
CCAAGTACACGCCCAGATTTTAAGAATGACTAAACATTCAGTAAGTTGAAATATTTAATGAATTTAAGAGTGAAATAACTGCTTTGAAAATTGTATTTGACATTTTAAGACTAATGTTTCCCTGAACTATTTAACTAGCAATAATTGACGCAACAGGCTAAGTTACCTTGCTGTTGCAGTTGCACACCGAGGACCAGAGTTTGATTATGAACAATCAATTTCTTTCACTAACAGTTAATCTAGTTATAAATTAACAGTTCATCTCCTTTACAGAATACAGATACTTAAAACATTTACTAGTATTGACTAGTAAAACTGCTTCAACTTGTGTGACTGCTCCAAATTCAATGGGTGGCGTTTGTTTTATCATTCTCCATTTGCTTTGCTGTAGTTCTGTAATTACTACTGAGTCAAAGCCAACGCTGAAAAGACGAGAAGACTTCCATCAATTAAACTTTTTTCGGTTTTGAGTTATTTCTCCACCAAGTACAGAGAAATGTTTCTGACACCAAGAAGGAAGCCCGACTGCTGCTTGCTTCCAAGTGAGGAGATCTTCTGGAAAACGTGGGTCTCCATAGGTGAAACAGCTTGACAAACAACAAGATGGACGCCAAGGAGTGAAAGCTCTTGTTCTGTTCAATCTCTCTATAAGTTCAGCACTTCTTCCGTTCAATTATTCCGAAAGTTAAGAGCTTCAACAATATTGCAAGGAGGAGGTCGGGGGGCTACCAGATACGGGAGTAGCTGGATATGAGTGTTATGGATTCACCTGCCAGTTCCACTGCTGTAGATCACGCTGTCATGCAGAGCGCCGTACCTCATGGAGACAGCAGGAGGACTGAGAAAACGTGCAATATTTCAGGCCTTTGAAAAGTCCTGCCTTAAGATATAAAGGCACAGACCACTCCCGCCATGAGATATAGAGTTACAGACTACTTCCGCCCTGAGATATAGTTACAGACCACTCCTGTCCTGAGATATAGAGTTACAGACCACTCCTGTCCTGAGATATAGAGTTACAGACCACTCCTGTCCTGAGATATAGAGTTACAGACCACTCCTGTCCTTAGATATAGAGTTACAGACCACTCCTGGCCTTAAGATATAGAGGCACAGACCACTCCTGCCCTGAGATATACACTCACCAAGTACTTTATTAGGTACATTTCTACTTTATTACACCTACTTATTCATGCGATTATCTAATCAGCCAATAGTGTGGCAGCAGAGCAATGCATACAATCATGTAGATATGGGTCAGGAGCTTCAGTTAACGTTGAAAAATATATATAATGAGTATCTCTGAACACACAACGTATCATAACTGTAATTGGATAGGCTATAGCAGTAGAAGAAAATGAGTCTAATAAATACCTAATAAAGGTGAGTGTAGTCACAGACCACGCCTCTCCTGAGATAGAGTCATACATATCTGCATGGACCACTCCTGACCCACAATGAATACGTTTTTCAGACAGTGGGGGGATGGGGGGGGTAGCCTTATGATGTCGTTAGAGACAGACTGAGCATGTGCGCAGGCCAGCTGCTAGCTCACACCACTGCAAACATAAGGCGTCTCAGCAACCAGCAGCCAGCGCCCTCCCCTCCCCCCCCGCCTCGGTGACACACACACTGATGAGTCTGAGATGGATTAATGCTGCCTGGATGCACTGCATCACACTCAATGGGACACAGGGAATCCAGCTGATAAATGGATTCTCACCCCCGGTTCCCACCATCCCGAGGCATCAATAAATAATTACACTGACAATTAGCTTGTTTGCACCAAACCCCCCTCATTAGGGACTGGTGAGACCCACACACCGTCTGTAAAAGGTTAGAGGTCAGCTTTTTTTTGTGTGTGCCTCCAACACGTATCCTGCTTGCCATTGTTACATTTACATTTATGGCACTTGGCAGACGCTCTTATCCAGAGCGACGTACAGTTGATTATACTAAGCAGGAGACAATCCTCCCCTGGAGCAATGCAGGCTTAAGGGCCTTGCTCAAGGGCCCAACGGCTGTGCAGATCTTATTGTGTCTACACCGAGATTAGAACCACCGACCTTGCGGGTCCCAGTCATGTACCCTAACCACTACAGGCCGCCCTGTAGCCATTGAAGATTCAGAATTTGCTAGATGAACAGAGACAGTTACATTTCATATCACACAGCCTAGCGCCAGCACTGTGGACACAGGAATGGCCATGGTCACTGGAACGGAATAAAAGTTTCCTCCTCAGGGAAGCGGCGGTGCGTTTAAGTAAAAAACTATTTGAAAAAATGTAAAAACCGGTGCGCTTACAGACATCCCCCAGTGGGGGCGCCCTGCACACATTCATGCATTATATTCAAAGGGCCTTGAAAAGACCCGTCTGTGATCGCTGGCAATCAATGCCATGGCCTCATCAGCAACCAGAAACACTGAGTCACAGACACCGTACACTCCAAGGCAAATGTCACCCTGTCAGAGCAAATTATGTTTTAAATACACACGCTAAAGTCAACGTTGTGTACCTGGAGCAGCACTGTCATATCGGGGCCCGCACTAAGCCCACTAAGCACTGTGACGAAGCACGGGACGCTGGGCATCAGGAGCCGCAGATCATTACCGCTACAGGAGCTCAACTGGAGCGTCTCAACCGCGCGCCTCTGGCTCTGGCTCTCTGGAAAAATGGATCTTGTTTACAGATTACAAGAGAAATCTCCAAACTGTGGGAGAAAAGAGCCATCTCTCCCACTCTCTCACTCTCTCACTCTCTCACTCTCTCACTCTCTCACTCTCTCACTCTCTCACTCTCTCACTCACTCACTCACTCACTCACTCACTCACTCACTCACTCTCTCACTCTCTCACTCTCTCACTCACTCACTCACTCACTCACTCACTCACTCACTCACTCTTCCCCCCTCCCTTTCCTTCCCCCCCCGCCCCAGCCCTGATAAACACTCATAAACAGATTAGCACTAAGCCTGAACAACACAGCGCTATTGTTTCCCCTTTGCTTTCTTTCTCACTTCTTTAGATTCTGTGACTAAACGCCACCGTGTGTGTCTGTGTGTGATCAGGTCAGAACTGTGTGTGTGTGATCAGGAGAGGGACCGTGTGTGTGTGTGTGTGTGATCAGGTCTGAACTGTGTGTGTGTGTGTGTGTGTGTGTATACATGTGTGTGTGATCAGGACAGGAACCGCGTGTGCATGCGATCAGGTCAGGAACCATGAGTATAAGGTGAAAGTGCAGACTGTGCTTTTAGCCAAAGGCAAGTTCAGTAAAACACCCATCTAAAACATCTTGTTATCAGCACACTCCTCTCCTACGCTACACTACAGCCCCACCGCCCCCCTGCATCTGTCCGCAGAGCCGCCAGTCATTCCCAAATCTTAAAAACACACCTCAGCAGCGGCAGCTGCTTCACGGGGCCATGAAACCCAGGGAGTTCGGTTTGGCCAACAAATAACACTTTCCGTGTCTCAGCACCAAACAATTTTCCCCTGAAAAACTGCCATTTCTGCTTCTATTAGTGTTTTTTTCCTAGATCCCCCCCCATGACCTTTAGACGGTGGCAACAGACTGCGGTGGTGACTGCAGGAGAGCAATCCCTCTGAGCTCTGACAGAAAACGCTTTGGGGAACACAGAAACACAGATATGTATTGTTGGTCTCACTGCCTGGTCACAAGCTCTGGATTAAAACACACCCCCTCTCCCCTCATGAGCTGATCCTGGATCAACTCCCGCTAGTTCTGTTTCTGCTTCCCTTTGCCTTTATAAGAGCGTTGCTATGCTAAACCCCAATGGCTAATGCGAGTGTGTGTATGTATTAAACCCCAATTTTTATCCCCTCACTGGGGTACCAAGGGTACAGGGTGTGAAGGAACTACCTACAGAACAAGACTTTGAGGAGCTAGTGACTGTTTTTAATACACGATGGACAGGCACCATTTCATTGGCGCAAATCAATGAGGGCTCTCGGCAGACAGTCACAAGGTGTCCTCAGCCAATAAGGGCTCACAACACAGTCACATGGTGTCCTCAGCCAATAGGGGCTCACAACACAGTCACATGGTGTCCTCAGCCAATAAGGGCTTCCGGCAGACAGTCATTAGGTGCACTCAGCCAATATGGGTTCACAGCACACAGTCACATGGCTTCCTCAGCCAATAAGGGTTCACAGCATAAAGTCACAAGGCGTCCTCAGCCAATAAGGGCTCACAACGCACAGTCACATGATGTCTTCAGCCAATAAGGGCTCATAGCACACAACATGTTGCATTAGGAGGAGGGGCATGTTGCATTAGGGGGAGGGGCGTGTTGCATTAGGGGGGGGGGCATGTTGCATTAGGAGGAGGGGCATGTTGCATTAGGGGGGGGGGCATGTTGCATTAGGGGGAGGGGCGTGTTGCATTAGGGGGGGGGGATGTTGCATTAGGAGGAGGGGCATGTTGCATTAGGAAAGCGTCACTGGAATAATGAGCCAGTTGGCAGGGGTATTCAGGGATCTGTGGATTCTAGAGCCGGGGGTTTCGTTCTCTCAGCTCTGGCACGTGTGCCCTGGTCACAGCTGTAGCCATGGTTATTATCAGCAGAGGGATCAGAGGTATGTGTCTCCGCGCCACACCGATATTTGCAGAGGATTTCACGAGGTACACGTGCTACAAACTACCCGCCCCCACACCCCTCACCCCACTGCTACACCATGCCCCGCAATCTAGCACTGTAATCTGTCCCCCGGTCACAGAGGGAGGGAGAGAGAGAGAGAGAGAGAGAGAGAGAGAGAGAGAGAGGGGGACAAATAGAGAAAGAGTGAGAAAGAGAGAGAGAGAGAGAAAGACAGAGAGAGAGAGAGAGAGAGAGAGAGAGAGAGAGAAAGACAGAGAGAGAGAAAAGAAGAGAAAAACGACCGTTTATCCAGTCAGACCAGTCTTGTCAGGTTTTGGGCTCTCCTTTCCCCAAAGGGGAGGGACACATCCTTCCATGGCTGTGTTTGTGTGCGTGTGTGCATATGTGCGCGCATGTGTCTGTGTGTGTGTGTGTGTGTGTGGGTCTGTTTATCTGTGTGTGTTTGTCGTGTGCGTGTGTGTGTGTGTGCGCGCGCGTGTGTCTGGGTGTATGCGTGTCTGCGTGTCTGTGTGTGTGTGTGTGTGTGTGTGTCTGTGTCTCCATGCGTGTGCGTGCGTGCATGCATGTGACTGTGTGTGTGTGACTGTGTCTGTGCATCTGCGTGTGCATTCGTGTGCGTTCGTGTGTGTGTGTGTGTGTGCGTGTGCGTGCGTGTGTGTGTGTGTGTGTGTGTGCGTGTGCGCACCAGGCCGGAGACTGGAGGAGGTGTTCCGCGGCAGGGGGTTAAAGCTCCATTATTTAACACTGCCTCCTACTCGCCAATCCGGCAATCTCGCTAAACCACAATTCACAGGCAGCACCAGCCTTTGTACGATTCACACATACCCAACACCCCCATAACATCACACAATTACCAGGCAAAGCGTCACTCTGGCCTGCAAATGAAAACACCTCGCTACTGTATCGGAACACTGCGTCCGAAATGCCGCGTCAGCACCGCTAACTGCAATGCGCCTGTGGGAATTTCGCCGACACCGATAACTCGGATCTAAAATGGGAGATTAAGCATGCCGTGCAGGGATGGCAAAACAGAGAACTCTGGGATGAAATGGAGACGTAAACAGGAAGAGTAAACTCACAGACAGTTCATAAATCCCGGGGACTTAGATAATGATGTTTCCCTGTCTGAGCACACACGGAGAGAAAGACAAGGAGGCCAACGCCAAGTAACATCACCTGTCCTCAGCTCATCCCATACTCCCACGTCTCCCTCTATGCCAGGGATCATCAACTCTGGCCCCTGAATCCAAATCCAGCCAGCCCTGCTTTTCTTGTCCCCCGGGTCATTAGAGCCACCTGATTGGCCAGACTGTCGTCACACCTGACTAAAGGTAGGGCGGGAAAACAGGCAGGTCTTGGTCCTTGAGGATCAAACTCCCGTCTTTACTCTCCTCCTCTCTATCTTTGTCCCCCCTACACCCGTCACCTAATCACGAGCGCCCAGGAGCGGAGGTTTAGGGGGTGAGCGGGGCACGATTAGCCGCGAGGCTGAGCGGACTCACCGAGTTGATGCAGGCCAGCTCCTTGTTGAGCAGCCAGGGCAGAGACAGCCGGCCCTGGCCCCTGTAGCAGGACTGCATCCGCTCCTTAATCTTCTGCTTGATGCTGCGCAGGGTGAACAGGCAGAGCGCAGACTGCTTGGGAGGGTGGGCCCAGTCCTTCTGGCCCTGAGCGAAGACGGCGAAGAGGACGTCCTCCTCCTCCTCCAGGCCCAGCGAGAGGGCCAGCTCCCGCCCGGGCCGGGTCAGGTACGCGTCCTGGACCAGCCGGTACTCCACGCCGTCCCGAGAGCACCCGATGGGAAACTCCACGTAGGAGTAGAACCTGGGGTCGTCGACGCAGAGGCGCACGATCCGCGAGGAGTAGAAGCGCTCGCCCCCCGCCTCGGGGGAGCTGAGCCGCGTGTCCAGCTGCAGGGACAGGAAGTAGACGAAGTGCTCGCTGCGGAAGCCGTGCACGTAGCGGATGTCGAAGGCCGGGAACTTGGAGAGCGTGTCCGAGGGGATCTTCAGCTGCGAGGAGACAAACTCGTCCTGGTAGACGAAGCTGAACATGTCGGCGTTCTCCTCGTTGGCCACCAGCTTGCGGCTGGACAGGGTGGGGAAGTACTCGGACTTTCCGTCGACGGGCGTGCCGACGAAGAGAGTGCTGGGGCCGCCCCGGGAGCCGGGGATCAGCACCCCGGCCATGCCCTCCGCCTGGCGGACGCTGGAGAGGTAGTGCTCCTTGCGGTGGTGGGGCTCGCCCAGCTTGAACAGGTCGTCCAGCCGCAGGAACTGGCAGATGCCCTGGGAGGCGCTGCCGCAGGCCAGCAGCCGGTTGTGCGCGGGGTCCAGCAGGAGCAGCTTGTTGACGTTGTCGGTGGACGCCAGGGCGTGGGGGCAGGGCTGCACCCCGGGGGGCGGGTAGCACCTCTCGTTGTCCTGCACGGGTCCCGTCACGTGCGCCCGCAGCTCGGTCAGGTTGCCGGAGAGCTTGTAGACGCGGTTGACCGCGCCGGCGTAGACGTCGCCCGTTTGGTCGTGGACCGCCAGGTGCGTCAGGCCCCCCCCGGCCGGGGAGAAGCTGCGGAGCGGGGGGGTGGGGGGCGAGGCCAGGGACAGCGCCAAGACAGTCAGCAGCAGCAGCAGAGGACCCCCCGGTCCCCGAAACGGCCCCATGCTCCCGCCGCCCTGCTGCCGGGCGACTACAGACAGACGGACGGATGGACGGACGGCCCCGGCTGGCTCCTGCTTCAGGGCTCGCTCCGGTCGCCTCGGAACGGGGCGAGGACAGAGCTCGTACAGAGCCCGCAGCCTTGGCTCCACGTGCGTGTCTGCTGTCTACACCATCCTCCGGGGCGTCGAGGCCCGTGGCCCTGAGGGAGAGAGAAACACATTATGAGCCCTGGACGCGGCATCTCCCATCGATGGACCTAAAAGCTTCGCACCGTAAGCCAAACTGTTGAAGGAGCCGCAATGCATAAATAATAACCGATTAGAACCTGGAGGGACCTCCCATACTGCATTTAGTGATGAGGAGACACTTCAACAAGGGCTCATCAAACAACAGTGAGGCTTCAAACGGGTCGTTACGCACACAGACAACACACTCCCGTCCTGAAAGATCTCCGATTTTCCTATGCAGCAGAGGGGTTAGCTGAGATTAGCAGAGGAAGACCATTCAGAGTGAGAGGGAGAGAGTGAGGGAGGGAGAGAGAGAGTGAGAGGAGGAGAGGGAGGGAGTGAGTGAGAGGGGGAGAGAGAGAGACTTTTGACTTTTAGGTCTCCTTTCTTGCACAGAACATAGAAAATAAATTAGACCTACATATGTATACATTAACGTTATCAAAATACCAATTAATACGCACACCCACACCCGCACACCCGCACACGCACACAATGAATGAGAAACTACACACAAAACATGTGACGCAACTACACAATTAAAAAATAGACCAATCAACAACCACAGTTACAGTTACAGTAATAGTTCAAAAGTGCAGTTCCAATTCCCCCTCCACCGAACATAGATATCTCCCACTCCACCCAAATCCCCAAAACCCCTGAACATTGTTCACCAATGTAAAATATGCGAATTCAGTGAGCAACCGCTTCCGAATGAATCCCCTTAATACATGCAAAGGGTCCTGTGAAGCCATACCACCTAACCCATTCTGCAGAGTCATCCAGATGGCTGTCTTAGCCTTACCCATCGAAGAATGCCATGGAACCACTTGTTTCTCTTTGAGATGCTGTATATTGGCACATAAATATGAAATGTGTGAAGGTACCCGCCACCCAGCGCCATACTTCACCCCCTAACAATGCGGCAGACTCCCTCCAGACGCGCACACTCAACAAACGCACAAAACACTGTGTCTGACTGCCCACAAAAAGAGCACCCCTCCCCCACTGCTGGATCCAGGTGTGCCTTGTGTCTGTTCTTGGCTGCAGTCCCATGTAAAATGCTCCACTGCAGATCGCCCTGATTTCTTGTCAATGGAGACTTTGTACAGGACCCTCCGGCTACGTTTACGAGTCTGGCCCTAAAAAGATCTCTCCACTTAGATTCCTTCAGGCCCTGGAGAGCACAAAGGTTGGTTCAGCACCTTCACGCAAATGTTGGTCAGGGTCTTTTTTCCAACGGCACTGAAAATGCCCAACTTCAGTAATCTGGAGAGAAGGAGAGCACTCCCCCCCCCCCCCCTCTCCTGCCATTCCACAAGCTACTTCAGGGAAAGGTCCCCCTTCCTGCTCCAGACTTCTTGTAGCCTCATATTCACTGAGATAGGCCCCAGCAGTGGCAGAACCACATCGACAGGGACCCTGACCCCATTTCCCTCGAGACAACCTGGCGCACACCTTCTCCACTAAACCCTCCCAGTTCTTCCCCACAAAATCAGCTGTGCCCAAAAATACTTCATATTCTCTCCCTCACTGAAAATCCCTCGGTAGAACTGGCAGCCCTGTGAGATCCCCCGACACACCTGTGCCCCACCACAGCGCCTGAAATTTCTCGCAATTCACCCGTGCTGAAGAAGCCCTCTCAAAAAAACTGAGAGAGCACTTATCAGTGCAAGCGCATCAGGCTGAATAATGATATTCACATCGTCTGCAAATTAAGACTTTCAACAACACTTGCCCCTGTACAGAGACCCCTGTAAGCTGCCTTCTCAACACGCACAGCGAAGCATACAGTTGCCTTGACAATGGGCACCCCAGTCTGATCCCCCTCTGAGCTCAGGTTGGCACACTCATGCCACTCCCGATCTTCACCATGCATTCAGCATCGGAATATAGCAATTTGCAACAGCGTAAAAACCCCTCACCAAACCCAAAAGCCTGCAATGTTACGTAAAGGTAGCTGTGGTCAAATCTGTCAAAGATTTTCTCCTGGTCCAAGGACAGCAACTCAACCTTTACACCCTACTGCTAGGAATATTCCAGAAGGTCCTTTAATCAAACCAGATTGTCTTTTATTATTGAGCGTCCAGGCACGCAGTATGACTGGTCTCTGTGTACCATGTTGTACAGCTACAGCATTGCCCTAGTAGCTATGCACTTTGATGAAAACTTAGTCTGTACAGAGACGGGCTACAGGCCTCCAGTTTTCAAGGAGACACAGGTATCCCTTCTTGGTGGGAGAGGGAGAGAGAGAGGAGAGGGGAGGGAGAGAGCTGGGGGGGGGGGGCGGGGGCGTGTAATAAGGGCAGAGCCTGTGCAATTTCTTCTGGCTAATTCACAGTGCGTAACTTCAGTGTGTTCCTTCACAGTGTGTTCCTTCACAGTGCGTAACTTCAGTGTGTTCCTTCACAGTGTGTTCCTTCACAGTGCGTAACTTCAGTGTGTTCCTTCACAGTGCGTAACTTCACAATGTGTTCCTTCACAGTGCGTAACTTCACAGTGCGTAACTTCACAGTGCGTAACTTCACAGTGCGTAACTTCACAGCGTGTAACATGAATCTCCAGCTCTGGGGACCAACAAAAATGTTTTTAGAAAAAGCTCAGGTCTGGTCTGGGGAGGAAATATGCAGCTGATAAGGGGATTATTTCTCCCCTGGAAAACCCTATATACCACCAACACTGCTCAGACCCAGAGGCTACCTCAATTACCTCAGACATGCCAAGACGGCATAGCTAAAAAACACAAAATACATACAATTATGGCTGCTTGTGCCTCCATATCTCTGAGTGTCCAATTACCTTGGGACAGTAAAGGCTTCTGTTGTAATGAAATGCTTCATTAAAACCGTATGCAACATTGTTCAAGCAGTGCTGGATATGTCTTAAACCAGGGAAATTATTAATAAAATAAGTCAAAAGTATCTTTCAACTTTCTGACTTAACTGGGACAAAAACTGGCTGGTGGCATCATTTAAAAAACAAAGAATGTCCAGCTATTCATATTGGACAAATGGTTTAACAAAAACAAATGCAAAAATAGATAATGAAAGCAGCTCCTCACAGGATAAATCAGCAAGCAGAGGGATGGGGAGTTGGGGAAAAGAGAGAGAGGACAGGGAGAGAGAGAGAGAGAGAGAGAGAGAGAGAGAGAGAGAGAGAGAGAGAGAATGGCTGAGCGGCATAGCACAACAATAACTATCGAATTGTCGCCACTTATCCATTGGGTGTCGATAAGACTAGGCCTTGCAGCTGTCACGTCATTGCCAGAAACACATCACATGATCAGATGGAAGCTGCTTGGCCTTGCTGCTGATTGGCAGTCTTATCGACACCCAATGGATCAGGTGTAATGAAAGAAAAACAACAAACACAAACGTGGCGATGATAACTATTGCATTCGATTAATTATGCCGGAAAGAGATAGGAGGGCTGTGTTGGGCTGTGGCATACGCGCTCATGCATAGACAAAGATTGGAGGTTGCCGTGGTAATCAACCCAACCAGAAGCAAGCAGGTTTGAAGTAATATTCCCTCCTCACGACACATACAGTTGGTCCAGTAACACTGAAAGTGCCGGGTGTGATGAATTGCAATAATCACAGCATTACCCATTTCATATCACAGCATGCCTGAGATTGTCTGCTACAAGGCGAAGCAAATCTAATATCGCCACTGCTAGTTGTTAGACCAGTGAGTAATGAAAACCAATAACAGCTTACAAGATGTAGAGGAACGGAGTTATTTCTAAGGAAATATGAAAGAAAAAAATATATATTTCTCAAAAAGAAATACACAGTCGCCTCCAAAAGTATTGGAACAGCAAGGTCAATTCCTTTGTTTTGGCCATACACTGAAGACAATTGAGTTCGAGGTCAAAAGATGTACATGCGATGACAGTTCCGAAATTTAGCTTTTATTTCCTAGTATTTTCATCTAAATTTGTTAAACTACTTAGAACATATCACCTTTTATATCAGACCAGACAATTTTTAGGTGAGCCATAGTATTAGAACATGTGACTGACAGGTGTTTCTTGTTGTCCAGATGTGTCCTGTTAGATTGATTGGTTAAACAATAAATAGTTCTGAGAGTCTAGCCTTGGGTTTAGCCAATGGTTTTGCCTGTGCATTTGTGTTATAAAAGATAAACCAACATGAAGATCAGAGAGCTGTCTTTTGGAGAGAAGCAAGCCATTTTGAAGCTTAGAAAAGAAGGGAAATCATTGGGGATAGCTTATACAACAACTTTGAATGGCCTGAAAAAGAAAGAAACCGCTGGCGTACTGAGCAAAAGACATCGAACAGATCGACCAAGAAAACAACAGCAGTTGATGACAGAAACATTGTGAGGGCTGTGAAGAAAAACTCCAAAACAGCAGTCAATGACATCACAAATAATCTCCACTGGACAGGGTGAAGGTATCTCAATAAACCATTCGAAGAGAGCAGCAATATAAAGGCTATACCACCAGATGCAAATCACTCATCAGTAGTAAGATCGGAAGGCGAGATTATAATTTGAGATAAGCCACAAAAGTTCATGAACAAAGTTTTATGGACTGATGAGACTCAGATGAACCTCTACCAAAGTGATGGAAATGCCAAAGTGTGGAGAGAGAAGGGATCTGCTCATGATCTGCTCGAAAATATACTTATCTTTGATGAAATATACCAGGAAATAAAAGACTCAATTGTCTTCAGTATATACCAAAAACAAAGGAATTGACCTTGCTGTTCCAAGGAGACTGTACACACACACAAAGACACACACACATTTGTACACACACGCACAAATACACCCACACAAATTAGGTTTCCCTGGACTTTGACTGCTTCTGTTACAAAATGATGTTGCATCTTGTGAGAAGGTTATTTCTTTTAAAGAAGCAGAAATTATGTTCCAAAAAACATCCTCTTCCACCCGCACGAAACACAGACTGGAGAATTATTGGCATCCTCGATAAATGTGCCAAATAAATACTGCAAAACAAAAAGAGGGAGGGAGAGAAAGAAATAGATGTGGAGGGGGAAAGAGAGGGGGAGAGAGAAGGGAGGAAATTAGCATTTCTCAATAGTCACCAGACTTTCTCTCCATGGAGTTGGGATATTCATCCATTGGAGCAGCACAGGATTACTCTGTCCGAGCGCTGAACTGACACACATGCCCTTTGACCTCAAACAGACACACTGGCCCTTTTCAGCGCCAGTGGCCACAGCGACTCGGGGCCAGAGGTCAGCCAGGCGTCATTTTTAGCCACCAGAGATCTGCAGCAGTTTCGTTTTTATCGCAGGCCAAAAAAAAAAAAGCAGCGCACGATTCGCACCGCCTAATGGACCAGGCAGCCAAACAAACGACAAGAAATAAAAACTACATCTGTCTCCAAAGAGCCGAGCCTGCTGTGTTTAAACAGGGTCCGACGGTATTTCAGCAAATTAATTCCGCCGAAAAAAGGCGTAAAAACACCAATTGATTTTGTTCTAAGAGTGAGTAAGAGAGAAGAGAAAATCTCAAGATCGGCGAATAAATAAACCCGAGACAAAAGCGGCGAAGGAAGGAGAGGAGAGATTTAGCAGGCCGGCGCGCTTGGCAGTCTTCCCTGATGTGGCAGCTTCTCTGAGCAAATACCTTCTTCATTACAATGGAGTGGGGCGAGAGTGAAGTAGCCCCGGGCTGGCAGCACTCAGAGACACTCTCACTGGCGGTGGGGATGTGTCAGCGAACGGGGGCTCAGGTCGGGCCGCGGCAGGGGCTGGCTCGGAGTCCGGGCCGGCGCGCCGGGACAGTGCGGAGGGGGCCGGGGGAAACGGCGGACGCCATCGCCGGGGTACGCGGCCCTGTGACCCGGAGCGACCCCGGGCGAACCCTCGACAGCTGGGGACGGCCGAGCGGAGATGAGCTGCGTTAGCCGGAGGGGCGCTGAGGCCACGTTACCTCTGGATGCCCTCCGCACAGCTCTCCCTCCGCCCCCTCCCCTCCCCTCCGAACCAGCTGTGACCGAGGTCCGACCTGTCTTTATGGCCAATCACACGGCCGGCAGACAGCTTTTCTGCAAAAATGTGCGTCGCATGCCTCTGTTATATTGAGTCCAATAAATTATTATTTTCTCTCATGGGCTACTACCTCTAATGATGGTTGTTTTAAAGCCTGCACTTTAGCATGCACCTCATTTATAGCAAAACACACACACACACACACACACACACACATATATATATATGCACACACACAAACACACACACACACACCCGAGGTGATTGACTCATAATCCCAAATTAACCCCAGGTCATCTTTTCCTAACCTCCCTAATCCCCCGTGTGGAGGTCCTGCTGGGACACAGCGAGGGCACTTAGTCCTGCGCCTTTTCCACAATCTGGCTACCTCCTCGACAGCATTAGCGCACAACGCTACCTCCTCGACAGTGTTAGCGCAC
Organism: Conger conger; assembly: GCF_963514075.1. Lineage (NCBI taxonomy): Eukaryota > Metazoa > Chordata > Actinopteri > Anguilliformes > Congridae > Conger > Conger conger. The sequence goes on from NC_083769.1 coordinate 15,716,725, forward strand.
AACGCTACCTCCTCGACAGCGTTAGCGCACAACGCTACCTCCTCGACATCGTTAGCGCACAACGCTACCTCCTCGACAGCGTTAGCGCACAACGCTACCTCCTCGACAGCGTTAGCGCACAACGCTACCTCCTCGACAGCGTTAGCGCACAACGCTACCTCCTCGACATCGTTAACACACAACGCTACCTCCTCGACAGCGTTAGCACACAACGCTACCTCCTCGACAGGGTTAGCGCACAACGCTACCTCCTCGACATCGTTAGCGCACAACGCTACCTCCTCGACAGCGTTAGCGCACAACGCTACCTCCTCGACAGCGTTAGCGCACAACGCTACCTCCTCGACAGCGTTAGCGCACAACGCTACCTCCTCGACAGCGTTAGCGCACAACGCTACCTCCTCGACTGCGGGATGGCACAACGCTACCTCCTCGACAGCGTTAGCGCACAACGCTACCTCCTCGACAGCGTTAGCGCACAACGCTACCTCCGACAGCGTTAGCGCACAACGCTACCTCCTCGACAGCGTTAGCGCACAACGCTACCTCCTCGACAGCGTTAGCGCACAACGCTACCTCCTCGACTGCGGGATGGCCGGAACTATGACGAGAGCACTTTTACTGCGACTCATCGCGTTCGGCAGCAGGTTTGGCAGGGCCTGTGGTGCGTTTAACCGATAAAACCGTTTTCCAAAACGTGAGGGCTGTAAAACTCAGCGAGCTGCGCTGCTCTGTAAAGAGAAACTGTGCCGTTATAAATCCAGCGCATGAGAGCCGCACTTCAAGGGGAAAGCCATTAAGGCTAAATCACCCACTCCTGTTATTCTGCTATAAACGATTCAGATCACTCTCCGTCCTAAACACATTCTGGTAACTCCTCATCCTGAACACAGATTCTGATCAGACCCCTTCTTAAACGCTGCAGTAACAGGGTGACAACCAGGGAGAGTGTCCCCTTAAAACACCCACATCACACGTGTGTGTATGGGTTTGTGCATCTCTGCATGTCTGTGTGTCTGCACATGTGTGTACTAGGGTCTGGGTTGCCAGGTTTGCAGTTATCGAACCAAATTGGGGAACTTTTATTTTGTAGCTGCAGGAAGAAAATTACTTGCTGCAGGTTGCAGTTTGTGTGTGTGTGGGGGTGTGTCTGCGGTGTTTGGGGAGTGTGTGTGAGAGAGAAAGTGAGAGAGAAAGTGAGAGAGAGCGAGAGTGGCATTACAAAATGTAGAGATTTGTCATGCCAATAAAGCAAATTGAATTGAATATTGAGAACCTGCATGCTTCGGCATATTATTGTATCTCTGAGAGAATGCTGGCAGCCTCAGATACACACACACTGCACGTCCAAAGACACATAGGGCTCCACACATTACAAATGAGAGGAGAGGAGCTGTGTGTGTGTGTGTGTGTGTGTGTGTGTGTGTGTGTGTGTGCGCCTGTATCACACTCACGCACAGGCTAATCAACAGGCAGCACAGATAAGTGACTATTACACTCACTTCTGTTCTGCATCTCAATGTTCTTAAAGGCTACATTTGCATCTTTAATATAAACGATTAAAATGCACATGGCTGCTCCCCTTAGCCTTCGTCAGGAGAAAAAAAAAAACACAAGAATCAAAATAATTTTCCTTCTAAATATGAAGAGACACCTACATTTTAACAGCTGTACAAATGTATGGATGAGGCAAAAATGACCAACTGCGGACATAAAACATGAAATTCAGGAGCATTGAATTACACTGCCATTCTCAGGCATTAAAGCAATATGTCAGAGCCTTGCCTCCATAAGAGCATTTACTCATCTGACACACCAAATGAGCTGCAGTCACATGATCATTCTGCCGTCACATGGTCATACTACGGTCACATGATCACCACCCATCAGTCCCCTATGAAATAAATAAGTGGTGGGATGTCAAATGGTATGTCAGTGACAATGTCGCTGACCTTGCTAACACAGGTCTGGCAAAAGCCATCAGACAAGCACATACTTAGCATCACCCAACAGCAGTGTGAGGAGGTGTTTCTAGGGCTGGGAGGGGGAGAGGCCAGGCCAGGGGACCCCGGGGCCAGGCAGGACCAGGTTAGGAGCATTTTGCCTGTAGTGGGGCCCGAACATGAGACAGGAATCACTACTGGCAGGGCCCGAGGCACCCGATGAGCCAGATATATCAGTCAGATATACAGGCCCGAAGAGTTTCCACATGAGCTGCGGTCAGTGTGACCTCACGGCAAACTAAACTTTCAGCCCAAACAGAACCACCAACAGCAGAACGATTTCCTGCTGCCCTATATCATTCAACACTGCCAAAAAACACTAACCATCCACACAGCAGAGGAGATGCTTTTTCATACCTCAGCTACAAGTACAGCTACAACTACAACAACAACCACTACTCCAACCACAACTGCAACCACTACTACAACAACTACAGCTACAACTACAACAACCACTACTACACCTACAAGCACTACTACACCTACAGCTACAACTACAACAACTACTACACCTACAACTAGAGCTGTAACTACAACAACAGTCACTACTACAACTACAACTACAGCTGTAACTACAACAACAGTCACTACTACAACTACAACTACAACCGCTACTACAATTACAGCTACACCTACAACAATAGCCACTACTACAACCACTACTACACTTACAACTACAGCTACAACTACAAAAGCCACTACTATAACCACAACTAGAACTACAGCTACAACTACAACAATAGCACTACTACAACCAAATGGTAAATGGTTGGCATTTATATAGCGCCTTTATCCAAAGTGCTGTACAATTGATGCTTCTCATTCACCCATTCATATACACACTCACACACTAACGGCGATTGGCTGCCATGCAAGGCGCCGACTAGCTCGTCAGGAGCATTTGGGGGTTAGGTGTCTTGCTCAGGGACACTTCGACACAGCCCGGGCGGGGGATCGAACCGGCAACCCTCCGACTCTCAGACGACTGCTCTTACTGCCTGAGCCATGTCGCCCCACTCAGCTAGTCGCATTGGCCCACAACCACAGCCCACAACTACAACCACTACTACACCTACAACTACAGCTACATCGACAGCTACAACAACAACAGCCACAACTAAAACCACTACTACACCTAGAACAACAACCACTACTACACCTACAACTACAACAACAACCACTACTACTAAAACTACAACTACAGCTACAATCGCTACTACTACTACAATTACAGTTATAGCTACACCTACAGCAATAAACAACAATACAACTACTGCAATAGCACATTTACAACCACAGCTACAACCAGAACTAAACTCACAACTACAGCACAGCTACATCTACTAAAACAGCTACAGCTACAGCACATAGTCTAGGGTATCTGGAGTATCTAGGGGTTCTGGGAGGCCTCTGTGCCACACATAGCAGTGCTGGGAACAGATAAACTAAGGAGAGGAATAGACAAATCCAGCCCAGCATTTCCACTACAGCTAACAGGCCTGCCTGATGTTGACCATACCACTCACCCCCAACCTTCAAACACACCAAGGATCTGTCAACGTACGGTATAAACATACCAAAGGTTTATCAACCGCCAAATACACCAAGGACATGTCACCATATAAATACCCCAAGGACATGTCAACATTATAAAGACACCAAGAATCTGTCAATATATATACACATGTCTTTCTCTCTCTGAACTCACAAAAAGATACAAACATGCACTCTCACTCACACACACACAGACACTCGCTTCATCAGCTACCCCTCACACAAGCACATTACAGCCAATCAGAGAAGAGCTTCTACTGTTACCCAGCACACAAGCACATTACAGCCAATCAGAGAAGAGCTTCTACAGCTACCCAGCACACAAGTGCATTACAGTACACAGTTCAGTACAAAAGCAGAATACTGGAGCAAGCACTCTACGTGCATGAAGATACACTCAGTGAGCACTTTATTTGGTGTTTATTAGACTTGTTTTTTTAAACTTCTACTGCTGTAGCCTATCCACTTAGAGTTATGATGACTTGTGTGTTCAGAGATGCTCTTCTGCGTACCACTGTTGTAATGTGTGGATATTTGCATTACTGTCACCTTCCTGTCAGCTTTGACCAGACTGGCCATTCTCTTCTGACATCTCTCATTAACAAGGTGTTTCTGTCTGCAGCTCACTGGATTTAAAACATTTTTTTACCATTCCATGCAAATTCTAGGGACTAGTGAGCGTGAAAAACCCAGGAGATCAGCAGTTTCTGAGATATTCAAACCACCCTGTCTGCCACCAACAATCATTCCATGGTAATAGTCACTTGGATCATATTTTCACCCCATTCTGATGGTTGATGTGAACATTAGCTGAACATTGCACCGCAATGGCTGATTAGATAATCACATGAATAAGTAGGTGTAATAAATGTGTAAAATAAATTCCTAACAAAGTGCTTGCTGAATGTACATACATATATATATATATATATATATATATATATGTACAAATATACATACGTGCATATTACACATACACATGTACATGTACATGTACAGACACTCACACGAGCGCACACACGTACATAAGCGCATGTACACGCATTTGAAAGCATACACACAAAGAGAGGCTGTTTCAGGTGACAGAACCCATTCCCCCTCCCCCGTCCACATGAAACTGTCCCCACCTCAGCTCCAGCTTGGGAAATTCACTTTCATCTCTGCTCCAGGCAAACACAAAAAATAAAAAATACATCTGCCCGACTCCCAGAAACCCTGCATAGGGCCCTGAAACCCAGCAGCTGTGTGAGGGTTTAATTAAATGTGCCTCCCTCCCTTGATGCAAGCATTGGATTCCAATACTTCACAAGTGTTAGGGCAGGGGTGAGTTCTTGTACTTCTCTAACAAAGCCCACTCAAACTGCAAAATCAAATTTACATTACAGCACTTACATTACCATTTGACATTGTGCCGACACTGATCCAGAGTGACTTACAGAGATTATGCTTTGAAAGACAGCCCTTTTACGGAGCAGCGTGGCTGAGGGGTACGGCAGAATGGGAACCGCTAGCTGCTCAAAATGGCCACACAAAAAGGCCGCTGTAAAAGGCCGCTCAAAAAGGCCACTCAAAATGGCCGCTCAAAATGGCCGCTCAAAATGGCCACTCAAAATGGCCACTCAAAATGGCCGCTCAAAATGGCCACTCAAAATGGCCGTCCCAGCGTACAGCAGGAAGTTCAGCACAGGGAGGGAGGAACCGGCCAGTTCGAGCCGACCGCGCTGGATCGACTGCATTCCGAGGGCCCGGGAAGCCAGAGGCTGGGGAGCGAGGCGCACGGCGGTCTGGTCTGAAACCACCGCACAATGACATCATGCCTCAGCAGCGCAGGCTGGGATTACCGCCCAGCTCCGCGGCTGGGTTCGGACTGTAAAACAACTGCACTGCACGGAGGCCCACCGAGCACTCAGCAACCGGGCCGGGCTGGGGAATTATGGGCAAGGCACAGCCAGGCGGAGGATCCAGGCTTGGCAGCGTTATCATACACAGAACGGCTCCAAGAAATTTCCTGTTTGACGAGTACGCAGTGTGTAAAATTGGAACAAGGCAGGCTTGCCTAAACCATGGCATAAGCAGATTATAGATAGACAGACAGATAGATAGATAGACAGATAGATAGATCATTACAGTTATATAGTGCTTTTCTAGACACTTAAAGCGCTTACAGTGATGAGGGGGAAACTCGCCTCAATCACTACCAGATTATGTAATCATGACACGATACTGAAATTCCCATGACTTGCAAAGGATGACCCCTAGCAGGCTGAGCGGTGCATGTCAGTGTTCCTGTGTGTAAGAAGCACATGGCTTGACGTGAGGAAGCAGAGCCACTCCTGTGCACGTGCAGATTAAAGACGGTGGAGAGGGTTGAGCACGCCGTCATCAAGACATTTACAGTGTCCCAGAAGGCCCCAGGTAGGGGCCATACATTTTTTTGCAATTGTCATATTTTTATGTTTTTATGTGGTCGTGGCCTTAAACTGTGCTGCTTTTCTTGGTCCGGTCTCTCTTGCAGAAGAGATTTAAAATCTCAATGAGACCAACCTGGTCAAATAAAGGTTACATATTTCTTTTTAAAATGGAATAAAAGTGTACCTGTGTAAGAGAAGCACACCTGGTGTCTGGAACGCTCTGTAACACGCGTGTGTTAAAGCAGTCGGCCGTGTAATTAAACTATCTACTCTCCCGTTACAGACGGCAGGTCAGGAATAACATTTTTGCTATTTTAAATCGAGTGACCGCTAGAAGCAGGAGAATGCACCGGGCCCAGCACAACACTCTGGTACTAGCTGGCTGCACCCACCTCTGCCCCACCCTAGGGGCACCACCCAGCCCTAAAAACAACACTCAGCTGGCTACACTCACCTCTGCCTCACCCTAGGGGCACCACCCAGCCCCCACCCCAGGGGCATAGGAGGGCTTCAAAGCTGGGCGGTAAATTCAAGCAGCTGGTTATCCCCCCTTTCATAGAAACACAGTCGCAATGTGCTCCCTCTCTCCCTCTCTCCTCTCACTCTCTCTGTCCCTCTCCCCTCTCTCCACCCTCTTCACATAAGTATGCACACGACATGCTCCGTCTCTGTCCTCACCACGTCTCTCCCAATCACTCTCCCTCCCGCTGTCTCTCCTCTCTGTTTCTCTCTCTCTAAGCATGTGACCTGTTCTTAAGAGTAATCTGTCGAGCTGTCATATTAGTAATCTGATTGCCGTCCTGATCTGACGATTTGATTGTTCATACCGTTTCTCCCGCTCCAGAATTGAAGGCCAACAATTTCAATTCGGAGAGTAAACTAATTTAATTATCAAAACACTAAATACGCATAATGTTGCTGTGATGTCATTTTCGGGATTGTGAACAAACCTGCTCACCAAACCAAAGTGCAGTCAGGTGGATCCTAGAGCTGGGCATTCCCTGGGCTCCGGAGGAATAATCTCCGGCCCGGAAGCACGGTGGGAAGCGGAGGGGGGAGGGGGTTTGGGTCTTTTGGAGATTTCCCAACCGCGCTCGCTGACCTGTGACCAAGAGGGCGGGGTCAATCTGGTGATGCTACGCTACACACGCTGGCGTTCATTCCCTGCAATTACTCCCGGCGCAATCCGCCCAATCGGCGCATCAGCCGTACAATGTTACAGACACATTCCCAAAATGCTCTGCTCGAGTCAAGGGGAAGCATGCTGCTGAGTGAAAAAAACTGCCCAATGAGGTGAAGGATCATTGGCACATCTCCAACAAGGAGCATACACACACACACACACACACACACACACACACACACACTCGCACTCGCACACACGGAGGGAATCATGTAAGTCAAACACACCTGTAGCCCAGTGAGACCTGTAGCTCTAACACACCTGTAGCTCTGAGAGACCTGTAACTCTAACACACCTGTAGCTCTGTAAGACCTGTAGCTCTAACACACCTGTGGCTCTGTGAGACCTGTAGCTCTGTAACACACCTGTAGCCCAGTGAGACCTGTAGCTCTAACACACCTGCAGCCCAGTGAGACCTGTAGCTCTGTGAGACCTGTAGCTCCAACACACCTGCAGCCCACTGAGACCTGTAGCTCTGTGACACACCTGTAGCTCTGTGACACACCTGTAGCCCAGTGAGACCTGTAGCTCTAACATACCTGTAGCTCTGTGAGACCTGTAGCTCTGTAACACACCTGTAGCTCTGTGAGACCTGTAGCTCTAACACACCTGCAGCCCACTGAGACCTGTAGCTCTGTGACACACCTGTAGCTCTGTGAGACTTGTAGCTCTAACACACCTGTAGCCCAGTGAGACCTGTAGCTGTAACACACATGTAGCCCAGTGAGACCTGTAGCTGTAACACACATGTAGCCCAGTGAGACCTGTAGCTCTGTAACACACCTGTAGCCCAGTGAGACCTGTAGCCCTATAACACACCTGTAGCCCAGTGAGACCAATAGCTCTGTAACATACCTGTAGCCCAGTGAGACCTGTAGCTCTGTAATAGAGTTGGTGTGTGAGCCAGCAGTGTGCTGAACTTAGTAAAGTGGGGGGGGGGGGGGGGGTACATTCATAAATACAAGTGGGAAGTGTGTGAATGGGTGCTTACGCCAGCACAGCGAGATGGAGCAGCATAACCCCCGCCCCCGCTAATCTGCAGCTCAGCACAGCAAGGCCTGCACTCCCACCAACACATTCAAAACGAGGGGGGAATCAAAACCTGCCCGCAATCTGTGTGAAAGCAGTGCAGTAATTGGCCACCTTCTAGACTGGCTTCACAGAGAACACTACAATGACCAACCCTGGCTCACCCAGAACATGATTCTGATAGTTGTAAGATTAGATTCCATTCACAAAAGAGCTGTGTCTCACTGAGGTCAGAAGTCAAAGATCAAATACCAGACCCAGGAATGGATCTCTGTGATTGGTCCCTTTGTGGTCACCTGACCTTGAAGCAGTGCTCTGCTCAACAGGCCAATAGAAACTGGCAGAGAAGTCACTCTGTTCCCAAAAGATGGGCTCTGGCCTCAGCCCTGTACTGTAAATACGAGGGGGGGAGGGGGAGAGGGAGAGAGGGAGAGAACAAGATGGAGAGAGCATGCTCGACAGAGAAAGAAAAACTGTGAGAGAAAGAGAGTGGGAGACAAGACAGCACAACAGAGAGAGAGAGAAAAAGTAGAAGAGAGAAACAGCAAGAATGAGAGAACTACTATACTGAACAGCATCAGAAGAAACACACTCACACACCAGTCTTCTTTAATGTGCATTTATAGTACCAGCCTTCATTAATGTGATGCTTTAACTTGTGGAAGAACCTATGCACTTGTAAGTCGCTTTGGATTAAAAGCGTCTGCGGAATGACAAAAACATTTTAAATGTAAATGTAAATGTAAATGTCTGTGCAGTTACAGTACCAGTTTAATTTGCAGTTCAAGTTCAATCCAAGATTTCCACACAGGGAGAAATCCCTCCAAAAGTATTCAGAGTAGTCTATTCCTCCACAGTGTGAATATGCATGTAGTCAATAATGGATGGGGGATTCCAAGAGGAATGAGATAAGTCTTGTCAGGGAGCCAACTGAAAATGGAGGGATCTCGGGGAATATTTGTGCGTTCATTTTTTAATCACAGGAATGTCGCAATCTTACTAAGATCCCATTCTCAACTTGTGACTGCTTATTCAACTATTCGCAAACAAAACCGCGTCCTGGCACGCTCTGCGTGTGCAGGCCAGATTTGTGACAAAAAGAAAGCAGGCCAGACATTCCCAAATGTTTGAAGAGGGGTGTGGAGGCACAGACACGTTAGCTCCACATGTTAACTGGAAGGTCTGCCTCTACCGCGGGCGTGCAGCTCGCAAACAACATGCAAAGTGAAACCTTCCACTCCGCTGTCGTTTCGTGGCAGTTCTACCGCGGAGAGAACGTTACGTGGCGGATGGTCCATGTTTTTTCCATTGACAGCTGCTCTCTATTGTGACACCTGGACGAAGAATTCCTCAATGCCAGCGGTGACCGTTCGGTTGCGCTCTCCCTCCCGCGCACGCACACTCACTCACTCACACACACTGGAGAGACTGGAATTCGCAGTGCATTATAATCTCTCAACTTTACGTGTATGGCGTATGGTGCTGAGGTCCTCGGCTAAGAGAGTGTTGGATTATCAGTCTGTGGCGTCTCATTGAAGCCTGCACTGGCTGAATCACCAGGAGAAAGCCAGATAATGTGCTCTCCGATCAGACGGTGATAAAAGGTACAAAAGACAACATTAAAAACAAGCCTATTATTATTATTATTATTATAATTATTATTATTGTTGATAATAATAATATTAATATTAATATTAAAATTAATGTTAATGTTAATGTTAACGTTAACGTTAACGTTAACGTTAACGTTAACGTTAACGTTAATGTTAATGTTAATATTAATATTAATATTAATATTAATATTCATAAAAATAATAATAATTCAGTAACAGAGGTAGCCAGGCCAATTTTTACAGTGCAGGTCTCCCTTATCAGTTTGCAGTGGCCCGACTTACATTGGCTGATATATGGATGCAAGCATTGTGCAAAATAAATATATAGATCGTAGAGTAGACACCATATCGCAGTGGCGAGAACTAGCCGGTTTGTCAGACCCCCGTGTGACCACACTTTGCGGAATGTGACGCGATGAACGGAAGTGCAGGCAATTAAGTCTAATTCCGATTCTCACTTAAAAAAAAACACTCGAAAACTTTGTCACTACTCCCCCCTCTGCTTCATGTTATTAATTTCTAGACCTGGTCTGCGGGAAATTGCCAATGCTACTGGAAGCAAAATTAATCCAACTAACTGGATGATGCCATTGCAACAAACAAGCCGCAAACATAAAGCAGTAGGCCAAGGCGTATTATCGAAGTGAGTATGTAGCTGTACATGAAGCAGGAAAGCGCCCACCTAATCAACGCCAAAGCATGCTTGATGCTAGATCATAAGTGAACATGCAACACTTCTCTGCCATACTGTCAGCGGAGGCGCACGCACAGCCAGTCGCTGACAAACGATCCTAACAACTGAAGTCATTACATCTATTTAAGCAGGCAACTTGATTTCGTGTAGAAGTAGAGAATAATTTGTTTAGCGAGGCAGCCCGTTCGCTATAGACGTCATTAAGGTGCAGAACTCTGCCACTGGGAGTTCCATTCGCAACTGAATCGATTAGATTTCGCTACAATATTACAACTTTAAAAACAAGCCCCCCGCGTGGACGGTGTGAGCTGCCTGTTAAACGAAATGAAATCTCGAGTGCAGTAAACACACCCACCGACATCCACACGCACAGCCCACGAGCCGCGTCCGAACACACCGTACTACTGCAATACGGAATTCTAATTCCCACGACTCTCGCTGAAAACCAGCGTTTCTTCAAAAGGGTGGTTAAATGATTATAGCCAGACAAAGAAGTAACATGGACACGGTTTTAAAAAAAAAAACACTGTCGTGGCTAATCGTTTAAGACAAATTGGGGCATCGATTTTTGACATCCAGAGTAGTCCCGAGAGAAATCAACAATTTATAAAAATAATCGTCCGCTTATTAAAAAGAAACCCTTATGTCATTACAGCGTATAACCCGAGCAAATAACCTGTCAAACACATAATTTTCAAGTATGCAACCGCCTACGTAGAAATTAGGCTATATAAAATCCACATTCAGGAATGATAAATAATTTCTAGAATGCAGCATTTCAACAGATTTGATTTCTCTGACATGACGTTACATTTTCTGAGCACTGGTATTTTATGCAAAAACGTTCATTCTTAGTCCACTCCTCACCTCCTCAGCCACACCACTCAATGTATAAAAACGAATAGTATGATGTATAAATTAACTACAGCAACATACACAAAATCTAGACTAAACAACGTAGTCTTGTAAACGTAGTTGAGGTTACCGTTTGGAAATGACCAAAACTAGAGGAAATCATTACTTGCAATTGATGAAAACGTATCTAGGGCGTTAAGCACGAGACACGAACACAATCCTTATTTGTTCGTGACAGTTCACGTAATTATGAGAGTATGGGTATGTAAAGGATGTATATTGTATATGTGTTATGTATTAATGAATGATTCCTAGATTCCGGTCAGGAGGACCAGTTAAGAAATGTAACTAGCTCACATTCCAGTCCACGTCGAGAACAGTGCACCCCGAACACAACATTTCAAAGCAAGACCATGTAAGCCATGCTTGTCTTTTCGGTGTGTTTCCGAAAAGATAAGGATGGCCAGCTATATTTCAACAGTATGGAGACATTTCCTAAACTTAAAGGTGCACATTTAGAGAGATCTCCGCCCCTCAGCGCGCACTTCGGCTGCTCCGGAGGAAAAAAAAATGTTGAAACAACAGTTTATAGGCTTAAGAGAAAAACATTTGGGAGACAGACACCCGGCGGAAAGGGAAGTCTTCGTAAAGGAGTGGATGAAACAAAACTATGCACATTCAGATAAAACATTTCAGCACGCAGAGTAACAACAGACAAGCCACTGGTTACTTACGGGCAAAAGCGATCCTTGGGTTTGATATCCTTGCCATAGTTACATTCCCAAAGTTGTAAACATTTCCTCTGCTGCGTGTGTTCCCACTAAGTCAGCACTCCAGCTCACCGTGTCGAGCTCTGGAGCATGAATGGAGTGGAATGTAGCTTGCGCTTCCAGTGGCAGATCAGCCTCGTTCTGGGGAGAGCGGGGAACGCACTGCGTGGTGCAGTGTCTCCACTGACCTGTAGGAGGTGCGGTGCAGTGTCTCTTCTGACCTGTAGCGACCTGTAGCGGCCGGCAGAAAGGCGGCTTCGGGCTTCCTAACCGTTGTGTTGTCTTAAGGGTAAAAAATTACCCGCCACTATGTTTAACAGCAGACAAAAGCCCCTAAATGATCTTTTTTCTAATTTAAATTTGATGACAAATTTTGTGATGAGTGACAGGTTGTTTCTTCATGCAAAATCGATTGCTCAATTTAGCTGCTTTATTTTATGGGTTTAGTGAATTTGACAAGGGGCGTATACAGAATGTTTAGACTACAAAAAGGTTAAAAGGGAAATGGTGAGGCGGTGATAAATGAATGTGTAAAATGGATCGAGTTTCACAGTAAATTAGATGAGAATGCTTTGGGAAGAAAAACGCCAAAGTATCATTTTCAAACCTAAAATATATTATTGCACTGTGTTATTTTAGCGATGCCTGAGTTTCCCTTCAGACATATGACGTAGCTCTGTTATGGTAGCAGGAGCTGGATGATCGCTGGCTCTGTTCCCATTTCAATTTTCTCTGGCCCACAAGCGCAGGACCCACAAACTTCAGACACTTATTAATGAGATTCATTTTTAACAGTTGACATGATGTGCAGTCCACTGCGATTCATCAGATCGTTGTCTACCAAGGCCTGGCTGATCGATCTCTGGTATCATTAGCTTTTCTCCTGAGACAGACAGGATCCTACATGTAATTTTCGCAAGGGGATCCTGAACTCCAGTTGCATATTGACTTGACATTTGCGAATGCAGGCACAGAAATAGGCCTACTTAGGATGTAAAATGTCAGCTAGTTAGCACTCAACAAACCTCAGTTATTTATTTATTCCTTCTTCAACCCGTTTCACGTTTAACGACCTTTCGATTCCTTAAATAAAATAACATTGCACACTCAAAGGGCGATTCAGAACACTCCGCTGTCCGCGCTGGAGCTGCATAGTCGGAGGACGTAGTAAACTCATCGAGTCACATGACTGCCAAAATGACAGCTGTTTGCTAGCTTAACTCTGTGCATCTTTGCCAAGTTCCGCTGCGCCGTGTCACTGGAACCTTCTCCAGCTCAAACTCGGGAGTCCAAACGAAGTCGTGTGGAAAACGCGAGGCGAGCTCTGTCTCCACGGTGCCTGTGGTAGTGTAACGCAGATGCTACCCTCGCCTCAGAGTTCATTTCTTTTAGACTGAGCAGGAGACAATCCTCCCCTGGAGCAATGCAGGGTTAAGGGCCTCGCTCAAGGGCTGTGTGGATCTTATAGTGGCTACACCGGGGTTCAAACCTCCGATCCTTGTGGGTCCCAGTCATGTACCTTAACCACTACACCACAGGCCACCTTAACCACAGTAGCATAATGGCTAAGGTCCACACCGATCCACCTTAACCACAGTAGCGTAGTGGTTAAGGGCCACACAGATTCACCTTAACCACAGTAGTGTAGTGGTTAAGGGCCACACAGATCCACCTTAACCACAGTAGTGTAGTGGTTAAGGGCCACACCGATCCACCTTAACCACAAAATGTTTCCAGTTTACAATAAACCTTTTGTTAATGAAACAAGCAGAGTAAATGAGTACAGCTCAGAGGGAATGACAGACCGGTGTAGCGGCTGATAGAAGAGCTTGTACTAGTTCTGTATCTCCTTACAGAATCACCCCCCCCCCCCCCTCCAAACAGAGGTACACCATGGTAGTACTGAGGAACAGTCACAGGCGTCCTGTCTATCACTGATGCGGGGTTGGGGATGGGGTAGCTTTGTTACATATGCAGACAAGTATTCATATTTTCTTCTTTTTAATTAGACAAAGCCTTAATGTAAAAAATGGAGATCAGCTACGCTTATTTCTCTCTAATTATTAATGCAAGCCGGTTCTGATTCGTGCCAGGGTCACCTAGGTTACACCGCAGATTACTAAACATGAAAGGGAAGGCATAATTGGATGTGGGTTTAAGAACATCTTCACACAGACCTCAATTAATAACTAACTCCTCATGTGCGACTTTGAGAAGGGCACTTAAAATAAATTTGCTGTAAGCCCCCACACCATAGCAGCCCCTGCAGCTGTGTGCGGAAGGTTCCAGTGAGATGTTGTGCCACAGTGACAACATGCAGAAGAACCCACTGTACACTCTTGTACCGAACGGCAAACTAAAATCACCATTCCTAATGAACAGACTGTACACTCTTATACAGAACCCCAAACTAAAATCACTATTCTTGATAAACACACTGTAAACTCTTATACTGAACGGCAAACTAAGATCACCATTCCTAATGGACAGACTGTACACTCTTATACTGAACCGCAAACTAAAATCACCATTCCTAATGAACAGACTGTACACTCTTATACTGAACCGCAAACTAAAATCACCATTCCTAATGAACAGACTGTACACTCTTATACTGAACCCCAATCTAAAATCACTGTTCCTGATTAACACACTAGACAGCAGTCATAAAGGGGTGCAGATAGTCAGCAACAATAGTCAGGTAGTCTGTGGCATTTAAACAATGCTCAATTTGTATTCTTCAACTGTCCAGCTTTGGTGTACAATCATTCCATGGTCGAAGTCACTTAGATCACATTTTTTCCCCATTCTGATGGTTGATGTGAACATTAACTTGAGCTCCTGACCCGTATCTGCAGGATTGTATGCATTACACTGCTGCCGCACAATTGGCCGATTAGATAAGTAGGTGTAATAAAGTAAAAATTGTCCGGTGAGTGTATGCCTATTGAACATCTGATTGGAGGTTAATAAGCGAACACCATCTCTCCAGTCCTTTTATGGCTGTGGAATCCAAGAAGGAGAAGGCTTGTTGGGAGGGTTTTAATACAGACAGCCAGCTGCCTTGTGGGGACAGGGATGACTGGAGATGAGGACACAGAATGAGCAGATGAAACAGTCTGCCATCCTCAGACACACTGTATGTGGCCGATGGCGTATTCTCTACAGAGACACTCCTTCCCTTCTGGAGAGTAGTTTATGGGTTACCATGGAGACCGCACGATGCCTACCCACCTGCCCCAACGCCCACCCTCTGTACACACACACACACACACACACACACACCCACTCACAGACACGCAAAAACACACACACTCACGCACATGCACATGCTCACTCTCACACACTCCCACACACACACACACAGCCACTCACACTCACATGCAGACACACGCGGTCGTAAACACATACATGTACATTCTGTACTCACACATAGTCATCCACACACACACACCAGCCACCTTTCCTGAGTGTTGAAAATAAGAGCTCTGTTCAGATTGCAATTGCAGTTCACAATCCAAGGAAAGACACTCTGCAGTTAAACACGCACGCACACAAAGACACATGTGCATAACACACTAAACATAGAGTATATTTATACCAGGCGGAGACCAACCAAGGAGCTTTAGACTAAGTAGATTCTTCCACACAATATAATCTATTCCTACAGAAATGCACTCTTAAAGAATAAAATATGAATTAATATGATCAATCACTTGATATAAAAATATTTATATACGAAATTCAACATTTTAGCAAAAATATGGAAGGTCCAAGAAATGGAAGAAATATTGAGTGCTGAATGTGTTATAGCTTCCAATGCAGCCAAAACACATGATCTCACCTGCTACTACTATAACCTCACACACCTGCTACTGTGACCTCACACACCTGCTACTATGGTCTCATGTACCTGCTACTATGACCTCACACACCTGCTACTATGATCTCACACATCTGATACTATGATCTCACACACCTGCCTCTGTGCCAGGCTGTGTTAGCATGCCGCCCAGAGGTGTGGGGTTAGCGGTTAGCGCTCGGGACATGCAGCCCAGAGCTGGTTTGATAGATCGGCTCACAGACTCCTGCTGAGAAGCACCTGGATCTCTTTTTTCACAGAGGGAGAGTGAGAGAGAGGTAGAGAGAGAGGGAAATGGAGAGAAAGAGAGAGACAGTGAACACTGATTTAAACTCACAGCAAACACCTTACAACCATGCTATGGACTATGTAGGTCTGACATTGGTAGTTATTACATTGTTATTACATATCTCCTGATGCCAGTGCGTAAGATCTGGTAGGTCTGAAAGTGGTAGTTATTATATTGTTATTACATATCACCCTGATGAGAGTGTGTAAGATCTGGTCGGTCTGACCGTGGTAGTTATTACATTGTTATTACATATCCCCTTGATGACAGTGTGCAAGATCTGGTAGGTTGGTTATTACATCAAATTAAAGTTTGTCTTAAGAGTCCTTCTAAGGAGTGAGTGTGTTTGGGAAACCCATGTAATGTGAGGACGTTCTAGCTTAGGTGTTTTCCTGAAGAACCTCGTAGAAACACTTGTTAATCCTAAAATACAGCATTATCGGGAAACCCACCCCTGCTAATTTGCGCTGGGTTACTAATGTGGCACATGACCCTGGAGCCAGACCCAGACCTTTCCTTTTCGCCATTTAACAACATACTACTTTTATTCAAATCCCTGGACCTGTTTATTTTTATATCCATGTAAGACGTATTTTGTGTGGTAGCGCGATTGATAGTCTCTTCGAACAGGGTCCAGAAACCAGGCGGACAACAGAGTTAGCTTAACTGGCTTTTATTATGAAAGAAAACAACGGGCAGCCTATCAGTACGTTGTCTCGACACTTCTCCCCATTGAAAATCAGCCACTGACTGACACCTGGGGGTGGGCTTCGGCCTTCTATCCAATTTATGCAATCAATGCCTCCGATTAATTACGACCTTCGCTGGAACAAAGCCCACAAATCTCAGGGTGCCCACCAGACTCAAGGGGGCTGCTGAGTGATTTACTGCACCTCCTAAAATTACCCCTGAATGACATCATCTTGACCTTTGCACTCGCTTGTCAATCACTGTGTACTGGGAGTGCACTGTAGCAGACGAGTATTCCATGACTATGGGGCGCAGTGTCCTCTGGCGTCCAGTGTACCGCAAGTGTACCCCAAAACAAAGTTCACCCCAAAACAAAGTGCACCCCAAATTAAAGAATACTACAAAACAAAGTGTTCCCAAAAACAAAATTTACCCCGAAACAAAGTTCACCCCAAATCAAAGTGGACTGCAAAATAAAGTGTTCCCCAAAACAAAGTGTACTGCAAAACAAGTGCACCCCAAACTAAAGTGATCCAAAGTGGGCCAGAGGTTGGACAAAGCTGGCCAGGATACAGGATCCAAAGCGTGCCAAAGCTGGACAGGTAGGTCATAACGGCTGAGAGGTGTTCTGAGGGGAGAAGCGTGCAGAGGGGCCTGATAGGGACATTTGAGGAGTAATTACAAGCCTCGGTGGCTTCAGAAAAGAAACAAAAGAATCCACTTAGACCCTCTACACCAGCTCCCCCCACAGTGAACTCCAGCACCTTCCCATTTAGTCCTGTCACTCCCAGCTGTGTATGCCAGGAACCCAGGATCGAATGCCAGTTCCATCTCACACACTGACTCTTTTTTTAGGTATTGGCTTCCAATGGCTTTTGCTCATATCCAAACCAACCCCATCACAACAAAGGTGCAAGCAGGTTTCACTGTAGGTTTATAAGCTATACGTAGACTGCAATATCTGAAAGCCATAACCATTAGTATGTTTACACGCACATTTTAAACTCCTAAATTTATCCTGCACATTTCAAGCCATCATGTATGTGTGTGAGTGTGCGTGTGTGTGTATGTGCATTGTGTGTGTGAGTGAATGTGTGTATGTCTGTGTGCATGATTGTGTGTGTGCGTGAGTGTGTGTGAGTGTATGTATGCATGAATGTTTGTGAGTGTGTTTGCGTGAGTGTGTGAGTGTGAGTGTGTATGTGAGTACGTGTGTGAGTGTATGTATGCATTAGTGTGTGTGAGCATATATGTGCATTATTGTGAGTGTGTGTGTGAGCATATGTGTGCATTATTGTGAGTGTGTGTGTGTGAGCATATGTGTGCAGTATTGTGTGTGTGTGAGCATATGTGTGCATGATTGTGTGTGTGTGTGTGTGTGTGTGTGAGAGAGAGCAAGAGAGAGAGAGAGAGAATAAATACAGACATAGAGATTAAGAGGGAGCAGGAGACTGTGTAACCTCCTCAGCACAGCACCCCTAACCTGCCCGAGGTGTAACTATCACACTAACCCTTTCTCTGGGAGCTCATTCACAGGCAATCGCTGCGAACTAGAATAATAACACCGCTAACCAGTATCAAAAACCCAATCAGTAATAATAGTATATTAACATTCAATCACTTAAAAAAAAGAACATTGCAATCTTATTCCAGGTGAGTAGAAATTAAAATGGCCATCAGACTGCTGGAAGGTTGAAGGCTGAACGCTGCCTAGTTAATGCTTCCCCCCTGCAGGAGGTGAACCTGCAGAGGGCCCCTAGTGTGGGACTGGTGACAATACCTCTTCCACAGAAAGCGTCCAGTTGTTCGTTGGGCTATGTTAGCGAATAAACTCATGGGACACAGTACCTGTGCTTTGCCACATTCGGTCCAGTGTTGACACGGTTTTAGCGTTAGCCATGTTACCTGTTTCCTGTAGTGTTTATACTCCAGAGCAGTGTTTGTAGCATACGCTGTGTCTGAGGTGTTTGCCACAGTTTGCTATTAATGTTCAGCAGACTTCCTGACCTGGCTGTGGCTCACACTTTAGTTCCCTCGGTAACGCTTATCGTCACCCCCAACCACCCCACCCTGCCAGCTCAGCATGCATCTCTCTCCTCTGCCCTGACACACTCTATCTCTTCTGCCATTCACCCACTCGCTCTCTCTCCCCCTCACTCTCTCCCTGTTTCTCTCGCTCTCTCTCTACCTTCTTTCATATTTCAGCTTCCCCTTTTTCTTGTAGAAGAAGATTCCGGAATAGGAATCTGGAGTGCAGAAGACTCTCTGCCTCCAAACACAGTGGCTCAGTTGAAACTCACTGTGCCTGGCAATTTAAACTTAACTTCCCTGCATATAATCAATGTATACAGCTACAATACTTACTGGAGCGAGTCTCTTTATGTACTTTACTCTAGTGTACAATGGCATAGGCATGGGAAGCAATCCTGGTCCCTAACCATGATGCTCAGATTAGGGATGCTTTACCCTAGGGAGGTACTGATAGGAGTACGTAGTACGTCCAAAGAAGGGTGGGGTGGGGTGGTCGCTGTTGGGAGCGGTTTGGCCTCTTCAAAGCCATCCCTGCTGGGGCTGGACAGAAAGCCCCACCCAGCTAGCAGGGCCAGGGCCGCCTCTGACCCCCCAGGCAGGCAGGGCTCCCACAGTCAGCAGCACCTCAGAGGAGGAAGAGCCAAACCTTCACACCACAGAAACTACCCACATTCTGACAGAGAGAAACGAGAACAGAAACAGAGCGCAGGCTGAGAGAGAAAGACTGAGGAAGAAACAGAGAGAGAGGGAGAGAGAGAGAGACCTAGAGAAGAGGGGGAGCGGGGTTGGGTCGAAGCTATTTTCCAGCCAGAAGAGTGTCAGCCTCATAGAAAATGGCTGTGCTGCCTTTCATCTCATTTTAAATGCAGTTCAGTTGGACAGGTTTTAAAGTTGCATGCCATCCCTGTCAAGAGCACACCCTTTACAGTCTGCAGTCTCTCTCTCTCGCTCTCTCTCTCTCTGAACTGGGTTGATCCTGGCACCGGCTTCCTGTGGTTAGGAGGAGACTGTAGACCATTTATTTCTTGACTGTCCCAGACCTCTTTCGCTGTTTCAGTTTTTACCGCCTGTACTGTACTCACTGGGGTGTGAACGCTGGGATTGTTGGTTTATTTTTTGGATGGGAGTGGTGAGGTGCAGCTGGTTTGTTTTGGGCCAAAGAGGATCAAATGGGTGACCAGGAAGCACCAGCTGAAAGGAGCAGGGCCAACAGATGTGCTAATGTGGTCTGTTCTGAGTGAGGATGAGGCTGGGGTTTGAGTACTGTCTGCTGATTAGTATTTAGCCTGATTTTGAGGATAAGTGGTGCATGTAGCAGGTTCTGTGTGCCGCAGTGGGGAATAATTCAGAGCTGAGGGTTTGAATATGACACACAAAGAGCCTTGTTATGAGGTTTCTGTTCTTTTATTCTCTCTCTCTCTCTCTCTCTCTCTCTCTCTCTCTCTCTCTCTCTCTCTCTCTCTCTCTCCCCCCCCCCCCTACTGGCTGAATGGAAATGCTAGGTCAGTGGTGGTGATGGTAGTGATGGGGGGGGGGAGGAAGAATAGTTTCTTTTTTATTTGCAAAAACGCCTTATTGGCTGTTTG
Source organism: Conger conger (assembly GCF_963514075.1). NCBI lineage: Eukaryota > Metazoa > Chordata > Actinopteri > Anguilliformes > Congridae > Conger > Conger conger. Next base: position 15,737,295 of record NC_083769.1, read on the forward strand.
ACTGACAGGTGGATCCTCTTTGTCCTACATCTGCACAAGGCCTGAGTGGCCTGTGCCACAGTGAGAACTGTGCCACTTACAGAAGGGAGCGTGCGGGAGGAGGAGGACCGTACGTTCCTCCCCATGTTTTAAACTGTGAGACACTGACGTACTGCCATTCATTTGAGTCGTAACTCTGACTCTGCAGAGCCTGGAGATAGTGGACCATATAAACGGGTTCAGGAGTCAGGCAACCGTGATTTCTGTCTCACAGGATGTGACCTGGAGCTGTGTTGTATGCTAGCCTGCGGGCTGTGCTTCCTCTCACTGCAGCCCCATCTGTGTGAGCCTTGGACAGCAAAAGTGCCTAAAATGGCTGAAAGAGAGACAGAGAGAGAGAGAGAGAGAGAGAGAGAGAGAGAGAGAGAGACAGAGAGACAGAGAGAAAGAGAGAGAGAGGGGGGAAAGAGAGAGAAAGAGAGAGAGAAGGAGAGAGAGGGAGAGAGAGAGAAAGAAAGAGGGAGAGAGAGAGAAAGAGAGAGACAGACAAAGAAAGAGCGAAAGAGAAAGAGAGAGACAGAGAGAGAGAGAGACAGACAGAGAGAGACAGAGAGAGAGAGAGAGGTTTGCCTTGTGCTCAGCATGCTGCGGCCCTGTGTGATGTCGAGCTGCAGAAACAGCTCAAACAGAGACTAACACCCCACGGTGTATGAATTGGCTTTGAGCCCCACTGAGCCACTTTCTAAGACCTGTGCTCCTTCAGGATTCAGGAATGTTCCTAAAGCCTTCCATCTGACAACAGCAGTGTGATGTGCAGCGATGGCCGTCAGCTCTCCGAGAGGGAGCTGCCGCTATCCGCGACGCTGCTCACCTGCTCATCTTTTAATCCTCCGTGCCAGGAACAAGCCTTCACCCACTCACTCATTGACAGCACTCCATTCATCCTTTCACTCATTCACCCATGCTGAGCTCCGCGACCCTCGTGTGAGACTTGTGGATTGATTTCTTCATTTACCTGTGTATGACTCTATTTTTGTTTGACTATCTACTCTTGCCTAGCGCTTTTCATTTGTTTGCTGATTGGATTTTACATATGACAATTGCCTTGTCTCATTTGATTGAGTCTTGCCCAGCCCTTTTTGATTTGTTCACCCTTGTGCATCATTCGTGCTCAACCCAGGGACCCTGGTGCTTGACGTCTAGTGGCTCCAGTTATTTTGTTTCCAGCTGGATAGCATCTTTCCAACGGGACACTGTTTGTTATTTTGCTTTATTATTTTTTCTTTATTGTTTTTGAAGGCGATCTTGGGCGGAGACCCAGGATAGGTCAGGACTACACCCACACTTTGAGCCTGTTAAACCTTCAAAGACTAGTGAGGGTTATCTAGATTTGGATTGACAGACAGGACCGGAGTTACTCGTCGTCATGCGGTGTTCGTTCCCACCCCGGTCCACACCCCACTCCCCGGTCCCTTACCCTGTCATGGCCTGACCCTTGTCCGGGTCGTAGCAAAAGGAATTCAGCAGCAGCATGTTACAGCCGCATGGCGACCGTTCCCTGTCTGGTTAACCTCACATGCCCTTTTGGGCTCATATTCCGAGCTTCTGTATTCCAGGAAGTGAGGAAAAACGGGAAGCGCTCCTTTCTATAAATAGATACCGTGTAAAATCCAGCTACGACCAGCTTGAAAGGACCAGCTATCTCATGACCAGCTACCATCTATTTCAAACCATGTTGAGTATGGAGCTGTTTGAGCCGGCTACCAGCTGTTTCAAACCATGTTGAGTATGGAGCTGTTTGAGCCGGCTACCAGCTGTTTCAAACCATGTTGAGTATGGAGCTGGTTTGAGCCGGCTACCAGCTGTTTCAAACCATGTTGAGTATGGAGCTGGTTTGAGCCGGATACCAGCTGTTTCAAACCATGTTGAGTATGGAGCTGGTTTGAGCCGGCTACCAGCTGTTTCAAACCATGTTGAGTATGGAGCTGGTTTGAGCCGGCTACCAGCTGTTTCAAACCATGTTGAGTATGGAGCTGTTTGAGCCGGCTACAAGCTGTTTCAAACCATGTTGAGTATGGAGCTGGTTTGAGCCGGCTACCAGCTGTTTCAAAACCTAGCTTGAGCTGTTCAGGTAGATACAGTAGATAGAGCACTTTTCTCACACTTGCTTTACAGTGATGAGGGTGAGACTCACCTCAACCACCAGCACCCAGAGAGAACAATGTTTTTGCTACTAAAATAAGGGGATGATTAGGTGGCAGGCTGAAAGAGCCAGTGTTGGGAATTCAGCCAGGACACCAAGGAACCTCCTACTTCCCCTGAAATTATTATTCTTTGTAACTCTGGACAGCGGTTCACATAATGGGCGAGGGCACACAGAATGTAGCACAGTGCTACATCAGTGCAACAGGCTTCTGATACAGGGGCAACCGGATCCCCTTCAGCAATCTCCTCCTCACACCTAGAGGAAACAAGTTTAAGCATCTGCATTCTTTTGACAGAATGGGTGGCAAAATATGTTGCAGCGAAAATAATTATCATCGATTCTATTTAGATGAATTGTCCCTTGTTGCAGAGGTTCCAGTGTAGTGAAATACAATATATGGTTCTTGAGAGAAACACCAGAGACACAAAAATGAATTGCTGGGCTTTAGGAGAACATGACAGGACCACACCCTCGGGCTGATACACGGCCGCGCTGTACCGCCAGTCTTTGCCACTACAGGAGACCACTGGCTGGGGAGCTGGCATCAGGCCTGCATTTAATCTGAGACCACGCTGTCCCATAGTTAGACCTGGTGGCTTTCCTTTTCGTCCCTTTTTTTTATTTTTAGAAATGTGGCCTCTAATGGGGACCTGATGATGCACCTTCAATTCCCACCCTGGTTCGGACTGACCAATCATCTGCAGCCCCAGCCTCATTCATGTGATGAACCCACTGTTGGTTCCCTGCCGCTAGCTGCTTCTTTTCACACCGCAGGCTGCAGCCCCAAGCATACAGAGTGGAGTCAGAGGAGGACCTTCGTTGTGCGGCTCAAGGGACCGACGTTGCTATTTTGGAGAGTGAGAGACAAAACAAGTTCTGTGAAAGTTTGTCCTCCATCTTTTGTTTACAATAGAACCTAAACAGAATCAAACCCTGCCGATATTGTCATGTGATTGGACAGCAGAGAATTGTAAATGCTAAACGGTTGGCATTTATATGGCACCTTTATCCAAAGCGCTGGACAATTGATGCTTCTCCATTCACCCATTCATACACACACTCACACACCGACGGCGATTGGCTGCCATGCAAGGCACCGACCAGCTCGTCAGGATCATTTGGGGGTTAGGTGTCTTGCTCAGGGACACTTCAACACACCTAGGTTGGGATCAAACCGGCAACCCTCCGACTGCCAGACGACTGCTCTAACCGCCTGAGCCAACGCCGCTCAGAGACGAATGGCAGTGAAGTTTTTGGGCACTTTCATTTGGGATCATGAGCAGCGAGATGCGCCTGGTGCGCGAAAGCAGTGCGGAATATAAAAAGAGCTTTAATGATAAAGCGCGTTTGGTGTGATCCACCCGACTGACCAGCGGTCGCCAGAGACCTGTTCCGCCGGATTTCTCCCGTTCCCTGGGTGACGCAGCTGCTAAAGGCGCACCGCCCCATGGAGCTACAGGCCGCAGTCAGCACTGACAGGTCCAGAGTCGACCTGTAGCCCAGTGGCTCATCATGCCCCACAGCGTGGAGCCTTAACCGAATGGGCCGCAGAGCAGCCTGAAACACACAGCATTAGCATCAGCCTTTCTGAAGCCCCTACTGGGTGTTATTCATGATGCTAACTTCATCGGCTCCCCGTGATCAGCGTAAGCCAAAACAATCACAGATTTACATGGCAAGATTCCAAGCACATCGTTTTATACAAACATGCCTTGAGGTACGTCTTGACACATGGGACTACTGACTGGCTTCTTATGGCTCGGTTTAATTCAGTCTTATTAGCGCGTGCGGGAGATTCTGCTTGAGGCTGCTTGCGTGTTTAAAACGTGGCTGCTCGCGTATTTAAAACACAGCTGCTCGCATGTGTAAAACGTGGCTGCTCGTGTGTTTAAAACATTCCTGCTCGTGTGTTTAAAACATGCCTGCTCGTGTGTTTAAAACATGCCTGCTCGTGTGTTTAAAACATGGCTGCTCACATATTTAAAACATGGCTGCTCGCGTGTTTAAAACATGCCTGCACGTGTGTTTAAAACATGCCTGCTCGTGTGTTTAAAACATGCCTGCTCGTGTGTTTAAAACATGCCTGCTCGCGTGTTTAAAACATGCCAGCTCACATATTTAAAACATGCCAGCTCACATATTTAAAACATGGCTGCTCGCGTGTTTAAAACATGCCAGCTCACATATTTAAAACATGGCTGCTTGCGTGTTTAAAACATGCCAGCTCACATATTTAAAACATGCCAGCTCACATATTTAAAACATGGCTGCTCGTGTGTTTAAAACATGCCAGCTCACATATTTAAAACATGGCTGCTCGCGTGTTTAAAACATGCCAGCTCACATATTTAAAACATGCCAGCTCACATATTTAAAACATGGCTGCTCGCGTGTTTAAAACATGCCAGCTCACATATTTAAAACATGGCTGCTTGCGTGTTTAAAACATGCCAGCTCACATATTTAAAACATGCCAGCTCACATATTTAAAACATGGCTGCTCGTGTGTTTAAAACATGGCTGCTCGCGTGTTTAAAACATGGCTGGTCGTGTGTTTAAAACATGCCTGCTCGCCCTACAGCAGGATCTGATTAGCTGAGCACGCCACCTGCTATGAGCACATCACCACGGTTACCGCTCGCCAAGGCCATTGGAGAGAGGGCCTCATCCCTCCGCATGTCATCGACAGGCCACGGAACTGTACGAGTAAAACAGCGTCCCATCCACGAATGGACTGCATTTATTTAGTGCTTTTATCCAAAGCACTTTACAATTAATGCCTCTCATTTACCCATTCACACACCAATGCCAATAGGCTGCCATGCAAGGCTACCAATCCACCAATCAGCTCGGGAGCAATTGGGTGTTAGGTGTCTTGCTCAGGGGGAATTCGACACACCCAGGGGGATCGAACCTGTGACAAACTGTTCAGAGGACCCAGACGCAGACCAGGGAATATGTAGAAAATGTTGTTTTTACTCAGTCCAAAGTCAAAGCCAGGTATTCCAGTAACAGACAATGCCACAATCAAAATGCAGAAGAATAAACCAAAAGGCAGGGGTCAAACATCCAAAAAGTCAACAGGCAGAGGTACAAGAGGGCAAGGCAAAATCAAAGTTGATAGAAGCAGAAAAAATGTAAAAAACCAAATAATCAGATATGCAGACAAAACAGAAAGGATAAGGCAAACTCGAAATCAAGGCAGAAAGGTGTCTTCACAGAATCTCAAATAAACAGGCTTATGAATAATCAGCGACTGAGTATTGATTAACGTTCGGACAAAGTATCAAGCAGAGACTGGGGTTTAAATACATGAGGGGAAGTGACATACTAGGCGATGCATGGGAGTGAGGAGGGCTGAACAAATAAACAACAGGTGGAGAACATAATAGGGTAATGATACAATAACAAGGGGGAAACAAAAACGTGGACTGGGTGCACAATACAGACGGCTCTGGATTAGGGAGTGGACATTTGCATAGAGTTGGAGACGTAGTGATTGTAAGAAACAGGTGCAAACACTTCGCTGAAACTAAGCAAGTAATCAGGGATAGCATAGGAAGGCGGAGCTATAGAACACCATGGAAAATAGGAGATAACGTTAGTGAGTTAGTTAGGTGATTAGATCTAAACTACCCAAATTAAGTGACTGTTAGTTCATTAGTTAGACAGACAATACGTGTATTAATATGATTAGTACTGTACAATATCTAAATTAGTAGTTGTTAGTAAGAATAGTGCTTTACAACATTAACTAGCAAAGAAGCCAGAAGTAAGGAATGCGAGGCTGGAAGAAATGTTGGAAATCCGGAAACTACCGAAACCACCCGAATAGTGCAGCGCGCAGACAGAGTGACTTTGGCTCAAAAACATCTTGACACAGACATAACAGGGGATGATGAAATGTAATAAACAGTAATGGATGGTAAACAGAAAACCAGATATGATAATGAAAAAGAATAAATTACAAGAATAACAATAATAAACTAAGAGACGGACATAACAGAACCAGCGACCCTCCGACTGCCAGGCAAGTAGGGAACCACTCATACCTCCTTAGCTAATGTTGCATTCCCATGCAGCCAACACTGAACTCTCCTGGGACAGAATCTATGATCTATCATTTAATATTTATTAGTCATTTAAATACTGTATATGCTTCATCTGGATCCTCTGCAGTACATTCTGGTTGGTCTTTCTCTGGCCCCATGGCTGAGCAGGATACGCTAACAGCTAACTTCTCTGGGAATTAGCCACGCTGGTAACTGCTAACACAGAACTTTGAACAGTGTTAACTTCTGCACCCGAGCATGGGCTCCATTCTTCTTTTTCTCGCTCAAATCTGACCCGGACAACAAAAGAAAACCCCAAGGGTCTCACCCTGACTCCCGCACACTGGCTGCTTTTTTGTCAAACAAAGCCTGGTGGTTTCCTGAGTTAAAAATCGGTCATAAAAGAGCAGCTGATTTTACTGCGCTGCCCAGGGTCCTTCATCTCGTAAAAATCCAGAAACGCTTCTTTTTTAATTTCAGGTTTTTATTATTTCCCGGCGGCTCCATTAAATTCAAGGTCAGGGCTGCAGTTTGCCAGCTCTGAGGGGAAACGTGTGGAGCTAAGACGGACGATCCTCTCCACGACCACCGCCCTGGAGGTCAGAGGTTATGAAGGAGGTGCAGAGGTCACAGCCACAAGTTGGATATGACCAAGCAGCCAAAAACCGTGCTTTCTTTCTGAAGCTCATTTCCTGGTTGAAAGGCGCTGCTCACAAGCACTGCTCACTGCAGTTGGCTCCTGTGTAGGTGCTTCAGCCTCCCGTTTCACTGGAACTCAATGGTAACAATAGGGAGTTACCATATGAAGCCAATCATTTTGTCCCACAAGAGATTGTAGGTGCAATAGGTGCGAATGAGGGGCACTGCCGGTCACAGCCTCAACAGACTGTGGATACACGAGTAGACCACGGTTTTTCTGCCCATGGAAAACTATCACACCAGGGATGGGATTTCCATCAGGTGACACCAGCTGCTCATTTTCAGCAGCATATTTCATTCACTTAATTTCATATCGTGGAATACGGTCGCTAAAATTGAGCCTCTCTCCAAGATAAAGATGAAGATGCATATAATCAGAGACGACCAAACTGGGCTTCTTCTCATTCAATAAGCTGCCTGCAGGGCTACAAATCACCCCTCTCTACCTCTGGGAGGAGCAGATTCATTATTTTCCTGGAGAGGGAGAGAGGGAGGGAGGGAGAGAGATAGAAAGAGGGAGGGAGGAGGAAGGGAGAGAGAGAAAGAGAGAGGGAGAGAGATGGGGGGATATTTCCCAGCGGTAATTTAAAGACTGACCAACTTCAGTCACAAAGAAAAAGTCCTTGCTGATGAGCAGAGTTTCTAGATGGGGGGTTTGTTCTGCACACAGCTGAACAAACTCAAACAAAACATTTGGGCCGCTCTTTATGTCAGCCATCTTAATATTGCTTTTGTAGATGCCGTGCTGACCCCTATGCACACATTACCAGAGTGTAAGTACAGTGCTCTTAAGCACAAGTGTTAGCCACAACAGTATGTCACGCGGTGCCATTAAATGTTCTCGTTTTAGCATCGTTTTCCAGCTCTGATACCCTGATTTACTGTAATTGACTGTTATATGCATATTACAGTTCTTCTCCTGGCCTTGTTGCCTTCGTGTTTAATGTAGCAGAAAATGTGCCACTAAAAGCCATTACTCCATATTGGCTGTGTAAAGTCTTCTGAATAACAGCATCTGCCAAATCAATGAGTGAGTAAATAAATTAATGAACGAAAACAGATAAATCTACGCCAGTGAGGCTGATAATGGACTCTGGATTGTAGGTTCTGTCCAGTCAGGCTGTTGCTGTTTCTCTGAGCTGAGAGAGTCCTGAATTCAGATTTAAAATATGAATTAATTTGTTCATTTGTCTTGGTAAAATAAAAAAATATGTCTTTGTTCTTTATGTCAGTGAAAGCCATTTCACCCGTGCAGGCATGTAACATGCAAGGTGTATGATGGAAGTCATTCACAATGGATAGTGTCAGCAAAAAGAGGGACCTTAATACAGTGAAATATCAAGAACAAACACATTTTCCAATGTACACTGTGTTTTGACTGTCGATTGAATAAGACCTAATGTGGATATTTTGGGTGTAAATCAGGTTTCTGATGCCACACCCCTGGCTGACCTCCGATGGAAGTTTCTGGAATACCTTACCAGCATGCGCTGTACTGAGGCACCTGGAGCTGCGGTTACCTTGGCAGAGAGGAAGAGGAGGAGGAGGAGGAGAGGAACCGAAGACCTCTCTAAACCAACTTACTGATTCTCCACAAGTATGCGGCCGCCACCTATAGCAGTGTTTCTCAACTGCAGTCCTCAGGACCCACTTTCCAGAGAGGAGGAGGAGGAGGAGGAAGAGAGGAGGAAGAGAGGAGAAGGAGGTGAAGGAGGAAGAGAGGAGGTGGAGGAGGTGGAGGCGTGTGTCAGCGCCTGAGTCAGAGACCATCCTGCGCGTCTCCATGGGAGACCAAGTTCAGGATACAACGCTGCCATCTATTTGCAGAGACTGGAACTGTAGATATACGTGTACTGACTTGAAAACCCGTTTTCATCTCTAGATTCAACATTCTTCTGTCCATCTATTATTCATATTTCTACAGCAGAGACACTAAGACAGAGTGAATGAAGAATCTTGCCATTTTTCTCATATTAATTCTGACAATATATTGGCTTTGTTAACATATTATATACTCACTAAGCACTTTAGTGGCACTAGGTATTTTTTTGACTTATTTTTTAGACTTCTACCGCTGTAGCCTATCCATGTAAGAGTTATGATGCGTTGTGTGTTCAGAGATGCTCTTCTGCATACCACTGTTGTAATGTGTGGCTATTTGCGTTACTGTCACTTTCCTGTCAGCTTTGACCAGTCTGGTCATTCTCCTCTGATGTTTCTGTCTACATAACTGCTGCTCACTGGATTTATTTTATTTGTTTGCACCATTCTTTACAAACTCTAGAGACTAGTGAGTGTGAAACTCCCAGGAGATCACCAGTTTCTGAGATACTCAAACCACCCTGTCTGCCACCAACAATCATCATGTCATCTAAGTGACTTTCATCCACGGTCAAAGTCACTTAGATGACATTTTTTCCCAACTCTGATGATTGATGCAATCATTAACTGGAGCTCCTGACCCATATCTACATGACTGTATGCATTGCACTGCTGCCACACAATTGGCTGATTAGATAATCACATGAATACACAGGTGTAATAAAGTAAAGATGTTCCAAATAAAGTGCTTGGTGAGTGTACATCTATTCAGCTAGATATGTACATCCTTGCTTAAGTACTGTACTTGATTTAAGTGGTACTGAACTCAATTTGAGTGGTGTCAGAACTGCACTCAGTGCAGGGACTGTAAGTTAATTAGCCAATGCTGTTAATTAGTCTGAGGTGAGACTGCAGATATCAGACAGAACTAGGCTACTGGACATTACTCAGGGATTCACACCCTGCTAAGCACTGTAGCTTAGTCATGTTATTGAGACAGTGTAACTTTTTCACTGAACACAGTGTAGGTAATTTGCATAATTTGTCAGAAGCAGGAATCGGTGTCAGTAAGTGAGGCTAAAATGGAGGCTCTATCTGCAGACTGTTGGCTGTACCCTGCTCAAACCTGACTGGCTGTTTCAGGCCCATTCCTGCCATCCGATTGGCTTTCCTTCTGCTGGGGACGTATCAGCACCAAAGTCCCGGCTTCAGCGCCACACAGAGGCATGTCATTGGTTGCCCAATCTGCTTGGATTATGATTGGATTCTGAGACCTGTCAGAAACCATGGCTTGCCATTTTTCCTCTGGAACCAGGATCCCCAAATTCTGACAGACAGACAGACAGGGATGAGAAACAGAGGAAATAAAGCACACAGTGTACTTTCACAGCGAGCGTCTATCCGCCAGGTATCTCCCTTCCCACGGCTGTCGTCAAGGAAACAGCTTCTGTTGAAGCTGTCAGGGCTCTCAGTACCCTGAACAGGAGCTGTTATTTCTGTCAGCCTGAAAAGAGAAACGTAAACAGAAGAGTGCGCTCCTAAACGTGGCAGGGCAGAGTCACAGAGTGCAGAGTAACAGGACTGAGTCACAGAGCACAGGGTAACAGGACTGAGTCACAGAGCACAGGGTAACAGGGCTGAGTCACAGAGTAACAGGACTGAGTCACAGAGCGCAGGGTAACAGGACTGAGTCACAGAGCGCAGGGTAACAGGACTGAGTCACAGAGCACAGGGTAACAGGGCTGAGTCACAGAGTAACAGGACTGAGTCACAGAGCACAGGGTAACAGGACTGAGTCACAGAGCACAGAGTAACAGGGCTGAGTCACAGAGCACAGAGTAACAGGGCTGAGTCACAGAGTAACAGGGCTGAGTCACAGAGCACAGGGTAACAGGACTGAGTCACAGAGTGCAGAGTAACAGGACTGAGTCACAGAGCACAGGGTAACAGGACTGAGTCACAGAGTGCAGAGTAACAGGACTGAGTCACAGAGCACAGGGTAACAGGACTGAGTCACAGAGCACAGGGTAACAGGACTGAGTCACAGAGCGCAGGGTAACAGGACTGAATCACAGAGCACAGAGTAACAGGGCTGAGTCACAGAGTAACAGGGCTGAGTCACAGAGCACAGGGTAACAGGGCTGAGTCACAGAGCACAGAGTAACAGGGCTGAGTCACAGAGTAACAGGACTGAGTCACAGAGCACAGGGTAACAGGACTGAGTCACAGAGTAACAGGACTGAATCACGGAGCGCAGGGTAACAGGGCTGAGTGACACATTGCAGAGTAACAGGACTGAGTCACAGAGCGCAGGGTAACAGGACTGAGTCACAGAGCACAGGGTAACAGGACTGAGTCACAGAGCGCAGGATAACAGGACTGAGTCACAGAGTAACAGGACTGAGTCACAGAGCGCAGGGTAACAGGACTGAGTCACAGAGCGCAGGGTAACAGGACTGAGTCACAGAGTAACAGGACTGAGTCACAGAGCGCAGAGTAACAGGACTGAGTCACAGAGCGCAGGGTAACAGGACTGAGTCACAGAGCGCAGGGTAACAGGACTGAGTCACAGAGCGCAGGGTAACAGGACTGAGTCACAGAGCGCAGGGTAACAGGGCTGAGTCACAGAGTAACAGGGCTGAGTCACAGAGCGCAGGGTAACAGGACTGAGTCACAGAGCGCAGAGTAACAGGGCTGAGTCACAGAGTAACAGGGCTGAGTCACAGGTTGTTCGGCATACCACACACTTACCTTGCCCTTTCAACCCCCTTGTTGATCTGACCCATCAGGATCCAGTTCTACTTCCACTGATCCTTGTGTCTAACCATTCAGGATCCACTCCCCCATATACTGACCTGAGTATCTAAGCAATAAGGATTTAGTCTTGACTTGACTACACCTATTCCTGAATCTGGCAAATTATGATCCAAATTACCTACACCAATTAGGATGCAGGCCTACTGATTGCTATATATAGATCAGTGGCCTTGTGAATATGACAATAACAAAAAAAGTTATATGAAAATGGCAAAAATCTCCCACACAACAACCGTGGTGTCCGACCAATCGAGATGTGCAGTAGTTCCACCCACATCTCTGATCAATCGGGTCATGGGCTGGTGTGCATGCACACTGATGGATTCCCACCCTGATAGGGCAGACTCTGCGTATGAATGCATGCAGAACACAGGAGTGGTACACAAGCCACCATCGATTGCATGGCAATTTAATAGTTTTTATTCCTGAAATCTAATCTGAGGAGCTCACTAAATCACTCAACACGACCACCTGACCTCAGGCATGAGGTAGATCCTAGAAAGTACCAGTTAATTTCACTCCTTTTCATCTAATCCAGTCAAAAGCATTTAGTATAAAAATGAAAACAACCAATGCGCCCAAAGGAAATAACGCACTTTCCACAATAAATCCAAGTTGCTGCATTATTTATCCTCTCAGCAAGCCCTGTAATCTGGAGGAATTCTCAGCTCAGTTTATGCATTACACCAGATAATTTCACAAATGAACTACAGCCACCTATGTTATGACTTACAGCATTTAAAATCATAATTTAATTAACATAAAGGCAAGAAATAAGCCCAAAAAGATGTGACTAGTAACTGTTCTTTTAGATTACATTACATTACATGCCATTTGGCAGAGGCTTTTACCCAAAGCGACCTACAGACTAAGCAGGAGATAGTCCTCCCCTGGAGCAATGCAGGGTTAAGAGCCTTGCTCGAGGGCCCAACGGCTGTGTGGATCTTATTGTGGATACACCGGGGATCGGACCACCGACCTTGCAGGTCCCAGTCATGTACCCCAACCACTACGCTGTTTTCACCCCGCCTCCTATTTCGGAATGAACACAATACGTCATTTTTGAAATATAAGGCGGAAGTAGGACACTACTATTAGCTTTGTAGCATTGTGAAATTAGCATTCTTTGGTGCGCCGTTACGATCACTGACAGTAACATTACAACGGTTAGCAAATACGTTCAGGAGCAAGAACTCTTGCTACAGGTGTGCACAGTTGGCCTGAAGATGCAATTTGGATGTCCGGACGATTTGCCTCCTCGGAGTAGTCCTGTCTGTAGGCTGCCAGCTGTCTGCAACACGTGCACCACCAGGCAAGAGGTGGCAAACACGGGGTGAGCGCGGTGGCTTCTGGGTAACTCCCAAGGGTCTGGTCATACCCGCTGCAGCAGACACTTTCCACAGAAGACGACATAGGCATGCAGTGCAGGCACACCTAGAATAAGATTGCGTTTTATCACCTGTGGGCGTCACGGACAAGCTGAGCTCTTGTATCCAGGCAGCAAGGAATTTTTTCAAATGAGAATACTACAAATGAGTTTAGCCAGCTAACGAGAATACTTGGTGAGTTCAGCTAGCTAACGAGAATACTTGGTGAGCTTGTCAAGCTTATCCAGTTTATCCAGCCATGTCACATGGGGGCAACATGGCTCAGGCAGTAAGATCAGTCGTCTGGCAGTTGGAGGGTTGCCGGTTAGATCCCCCCCCCTGTGTCGAAGCGTCCCTGAGCAAGACACCTAACCCCCAAATGCTCCTGACGAGCTGGTCGGCGCCTTGCATGGCAACCAATCACCGTTGGTGTGTGTGTATGAATGGGTGACTGAGAAGCATCAATTGTACAGCGCTTTGGATAAAGGCGCTATATAAATGCCAACCATTTACCATTTAACCCAGTAACCCTGCTGTGTGATATACTGTAAGTAAGCAAGCTAGCAAGCCAGCAAGACAATTTCAGTTTCATCAAAACTGCAGCTATAGCTAGCCTCCAGCTAGTCATAGCCTATACACTGTAGCGAAACTGTCTCCATTCAACTGAGTGCAATGCTGTATAAAGCACTCAAGTCAACATGTGGATTATGTGTGGGGCAATGTGTGCTTAATGTAACTTAATTTCACTTCTATAAGCTAACGTTAGCTCACCCTACACTGGAGTCATAGTTATACAGTGTGGTGACACAAACAGAGAAACCAATATTAGGGACATAAAAGTCCAGTCTGTATTGCCGACACGAACTTCGGACAATTCAAACTCTTCTGATTCCGATCCACAGAAAGTTACATCTGGCTCAAACCTGAATGGATGTATTGTCGCCGATTATGTCTTCTTTCCACTCATCAGAATCCAAGTCATCCGAGTTATTGAAAATTTCATTTGATTCAGAATAAAATATTTCAATGCTGTTGATTTCTGTCATATTTTCAACTGAAAGGTTTCCAACAGAGCTGTGTGTGTTCCCGCTGTCATGCACCAGAGAAGGCATTTTCCAGCAGCAATCATTTCATAAAATGATCAGCCATACTAACAACAATTTTAATGAGAAAAAAAGTCCACAATAACAATAATTGGTCAAATATGTGTGGAGCGAGTGAATATGCAGCCTGTTAGGCCTTCACACGGCCACGCAGAAAGGCATGAGGAGAAGCTGACAGGATGCAGACACACACACACACACGCACACAGACACACACACACACACACACAGAAAGGTGTGAACGGCACAGTACATAGCATTCACCAGCCACAACTCGCAAAAAACTGTATACTCATTTCCCTCTATATCAGCAGCTATTAAGCATATTCACTTATAATAACTGCTTTATTAAGCAGTAATAACATGTTTGTAAAGGTATTATGTATGCTTGAGGAAGCCATTTCACACTAGTGGTGCTATAATGCAGTAAAGCAACTGACTGCACAGACTCCAGCAGCCTCTGAGGGAATGAGCCTAGGAACAGTCTGGACCTGGTGAAAAGGACAATAAACCTGAAGAGAATTATGAATTCTAATACCCTTTATGGAAAGGGCCCCAGGCTTGTCTGAAAAGGGTCAGTACAGGATGCATGCTCTTGTTCTAGCGCAGCTCTACATTAAATATTACATCATACCTGAGGTACACTACGTTACACCTGATTAAATGACTCCAGGTCCGGACTGAGTACCACGATCAGTAATTACTGCAGTTAACTCGGCGGTTTTTGAGTCATTACATTACATTTACATTAATGGGGTTGAGGGCCTCGCTCAAGGGCCCAACGGCTGCGCGGATCTTATTGTGGATTGAACCACTGACCTTGCGTGTCCCAGTCATGTACCTTAACCACTACGCTACAGGCCGCCCCTATAGTCAGGCTCGAGCAGAAGTGTGCATTACCCATGGAAGCAGGGAGGCACGGCGGTTTATGCGTTTCCTCCCCCCCCGTTGGCACCGCGTAACGGGCCCCTGTGCGGTTTGTTCTGACAGGAGAGCGGCGGCACACGCCCAGGCCGCTCGGCTCTCGAGTCGCGTTTTCCGCAGGTACCTGACTCTGACACCAGATCAGGGAGGATGTCATTTTCACACCCGCCGCCTCTCCGTTTCCCTGGCAACATTCTGCACCATTCACTCTCATAAAGACTGAAACCTTTCCCCCGGTTTTTGTGTGAAATGATCGCATACGTATGTGTGATAACCAACTGCCATTACTTCAGCACCAGGAAAAAAAGGAGGCGAGACAATAATATAGCCTCTATTCAAACAAGATGCCAATAATGCCTCATCTCAATTGATTTAAAACATACAATTGTCTATAAAATAACTCTTAAATGTTGCATATTTCCCCACTATGGATTTTGCTTCCCAGGCTGCTGTAGATAAACAAAAGTATGGCCTGTAAGCCACCACAGACATCAGTGATGTAGGAACAGCTTAGAGGTAAACATCTATA